>NC_057802.1:48837724-48845593 GCF_018294505.1 Triticum aestivum
CAGGTCCTCTAAAAGTAAGCCCCCAGCACATTCACGCATGTTTCATCTTTCTCTTGCAATATATACAGTGACGATCATTATATTTGAAGCAAAAGCACGATACGTACATTGGACTTCAGAATCCACTCATTACGGTCACCACTTATGTTTTGTGGTTATTATACAGTCACGGGCTCACCGTACAACTCTGTATTTGCTCAAGACACGACTAGTTGACCAGTTAAACACTCCATGTGGCACCTGTTGGGGATATTACCACTGGGCGTAAACCGGCCAGGAGAGGCTGGGTTAACCCCATAAGTAGTTCATCTATATATGAAGCCTATGAAGACAGACAGTGACGCTTCATGAAGGCCCAGGGCCCAAAGCCGGTTTAAGGCCCGTAGACACAAACCGGCATTGGTATGTAAACTTGTGTTGTAAGATAGAGGTAGCAGAGACCGAGCCGAACACGATTATGAGCCGGCCTCGGAGTCTGTAAACCGACGGGCGTCAACCAATGTATATAAGTGGACGACCCGGCGGTGGTTCAGGGACAACAGACAACACCTCGAGACTCAGGCAAAGCGTATTCGCTCCCTGGTCATCGAAACCCCATCAATTCCATCACAACTAGACGTAGGCTTTTACCTTCATCGTAAGGGGCCGAACTAGTATAAAACTCTCTTGCGTCCCTTGTCCGCTTTAACCCCTTTAAGCTAACCTGTAGCGATGGCTCCACGACTAAGTCCTTTCTCTAGGACATCTGCCGTGACAAAACCACAATAGTTGGCGCCCACCGTGGGGCTATCGCACGATGGTTTCAAGTTCTTGGAGGGCAACTTCGAAGGACTCAAGGGTTACGCTGTGGGCCGGATGACCGAAAGTCGTCGTGGCAAGCTCTACACTGACGATGCAGGCTGGGGCCCCGAGGCCGGCTCAATCGAGTACGGGTACCGGGTCCCCTTTGGTGGCATACACGTCTTCATTAGCAAGACCGGCGAAACGGGCCCTGAGCCGGACATCTCCACCGACCTCGTCGAGACGGCTCAGCGTGCGAGATCTGCCCGGGTCAAGCCTGTCATGAAGCGTGCCTTCGTGGGAGTTATCCATGGAGGGGAATCTGAGGATACATTGGAATCTGGTGGTGAGACCGTCGTTTATTCCGGCGACGAGTCATCGACCGGAGAGACCGAGTCATTATATCAGTTACAAGATGGCCGGATTGGGGACTGTTCCGATGGCGACAGTATTCCAGGCCCCTTTGATCGGCCAAACCGGGTTGCGATCTTCATGGCCGGCACGCAACCGGCGCTCCACTCTTCGACTGCAGCGGCGATGATTTCTGGATCAGCAGCGGCGGCAGCGGCCGGGGCAGGAGGCCCTGTGCGACCACCAGCTCAGATTCTATCTGATTTGTTTGACGCGTTGGCAACACTAATGGCGGAGGTTAACCTGGCGGATCAGGATGCACACAATGCGGAAATCGCGAAAGTGAAAGATCAGATCACCCAGGCCAAAGCCGACTTAGCAGCTGAGGATACCAGGATAGCCGCGGAGCGGGCCGCTTTGGATGCACAAGCTTACCGGATTATGCTGGATCAGAGCGCGTCGAACGAATTCCTGAAGAGGAGGCACCGATCTCGCCTGCCGTCGGTTTATGACGCTAGAAATCTCTTTAATACCCCAGGAGCAGGGACTAGTAATCCGCCGGTGGTAACCCGGATGGAGGCACCGGGGGCAGGAGCGCCGGTTCAGCCTCGTTTGGTGGATCCGCCTCGTCAGGACAATATTGTGGCACCGCATGTCCCCACACCACCGGGTCATTATTCTAACCCGATGGACAACATTGTCGCTACCGCTTCACGGCTGGCGGCCATCCCGATCGAAGGCGATTCTCCAGCGGCAGTCAAGACGCGTCGGGTTAAGGAGCTTCCTCAGACAGCCTTGATTCAACAGGAGGCTTATTCGTATAGTCGCGATCGGATTCATTCCACTCCCCGTCCAAGCAGGAGTTACAGCAGGCGTATGGATGAACTGGCAGTGTCAAGCAATGCGCGGAACCGTGATCAGCCCCGTGGCAATAACCCGGCGGGTGGTGCTGTTGATGCTCAGGAGGTGGTGAACCGGGCTCGGGCACGCAGAGAGGCAGAGTTAGCGGCGCAGCATGAAGCCCGTCAGCTTACTCCGGTTCGTCCAACCACATCAGTGCAACCAGGAGTTACCTCTAGTTCCTTGGGAGTGCCATGTCTTGTCCCAGCGTTGCGCAATGTGCGCCTGCCCAAGGATTTCAAGGGCCCGCACAAGGTGCCGAATTACACCGCCGATTTATCCCCAGAAACATGGGTCGAAAGCTACGAGATGGCCATGGAGATGCTGGATGTGGATGATGTGGCTTGTGCGAAATACTTCACCATGATGCTAGAAGGGACAACCCGCACTTGGTTAAAGAGCTTACCGGCTAATTCTATCAGGTCATGGGCCGAATTGAGAGCCCGGTTTATTCAGAATTTCAAGGATACATGCAAGCAGCCCATGTCAATTGTGGACTTAGCTGCCTGTGTCCAGGAGGAAGGAGAATCAACAACCCATTGGGTGCGCCGGGTTTCGGAGATTTTGCATTCATCGGACCACATCAACGCTGACACCGCAGTTTTAACCTTGGAAGGCAATTGTCGGTTTCAACCCTTGAAGTTGAAGTTGGGACGGCTCAAACGTCATTGTAATGACATGGGAACCCTCATGGCTGCACTGGTGAAGTATGCTGATTCTGATAGTACCAAGGATCCCGAGTCTGACGATGATAAGATAGGGAAGGGAAAGAAGAGCGGCAACGCCAAGGGGCAGCACCACAACCCGGCGGGTCATGGAAACGGCAGCAAGCGTAAAGCGGACCACGGTTTAGACTTTGTGGCTAACACTAATACACATGACAAGGGCCAGCGGCGTAAGGGTAAGACGCCCCAGCGCGATGGAAGGCCAGATCCTAATCCGGACCGTTTCTCTTATCTGTTGAACCAACCCTGTCCAAAGCATGGGACGAAGGAGAACCCGTCCACGCACCTCTGGAAAGATTGTTACATCATGCAAGAGTTCAAAAATTCTGATTCTTTCCGGTATGATCATGGACCAGGAGGCAGTAAGGGCCCCGGATCTCATGGGCCGGGTTATGGTGGAGGAAATTCCGGTTCAGGCTTCCACGGTAATCAGGGTGGACATAACAATCAAAGTAATCAGGGCAATCAAGGTGGCTATAATCATCAGAGCAATCAGCAGCAGCAGCAGTCGGGTTACCAGAGCAACCTGAAGCAGTTGAATAGCGGACAGTATCATGTCTTCACCACTAGCTTGGACAAGCGCGATCAGAAGCTTCATAAAAGGGCGGTGAATGCCGTTGAACCGGCGGTGCCCCGTTATTTACGCTGGTCCTGGCAGCTGATTGTGTGGAGTAGAGAAGATCATCCACCCCGGGTTGACAACCCGGGTCATCTGGCTCTGGTGGTGGCACCTCAGGTGGGAGGTTATAATTTCACTAACGTACTCATGGATGGAGGGAGTAGTATCAATATCCTTTATTATGAAACTTTCCGTCGCATGGGGTTAACAGATAAAAATCTTAAACCGTCCAATACGGTGTTCCATAGTGTGGTGCCTGGTAAGTCGGCATATCCTGTAGGTAAAATAGCTCTGGAGGTGGCTTTTGGAGATGAGCATGACTCGAGATCAGAAACCTTGACCGTTGAAGTGGTGAAAATCAGTAGCCCGTATCATGCCCTATTTGGACGGCCAGCTTATGCTAAATTTATGGCACGGCCTTGTTATGTTTATCTACAGCTCAAGATGCCGGGTCACAAGGGAACTATAACCATGCATGGAAGCCACAAGATTGCTCTGGAGTGTGAAGAAGGTGATGCGGCTTATGCTGAGTCGGTTTGTGCAACAGAAGAGTTGAAGTATTACAAGGACAATGTTGATCCGGCAGATATGACTTCATTGAAGAAACCAACTACAAAGCATGATCCGGCCCTGAAAGGGTAACTACTACCAAGAAGCGAACTCAGAGAGATGAAGAGAGAGAAGTTAGCCACAACCGATCATCGGAGGAAGCAAATTCAAAAACAACTCCTTAAACTCCGTCGTTTACCGACATCCTCTCGGCTATCATACGTCCTCCGCTCATCTCTCTTAGGCATAGGCATCTCAACACATTCCTCCTTCTGAGTTGCTTGTCCGATTAAATCGGCTGATGAGACTAAGCTTATTGACTCCGTGACTGGCGATTCGTCCAAGCATTTTAGCATCAGCGCTAACTTGGATCCGAAATAGGAAAGCGTGCTCATCGAGTTCATCCGTGAGAATCGGGACATCTTTGCATGGAAGCCTTCTGACATGCCAGGTGTACCGAGAGAACTCGCTAAGCACACTCTCAATGTTGATCCCAAGTATAAACCGGTGAAGCAGTTTCTTTGCCGGTTCAATGAAGAAAGACGCAAAGCTATTGGAGAAGAAGTAGCCAGGCTCTTGGCGGCTAGATTTATCGTTGAAGTATTCCATCCTGAGTGGTTGGCTAATCCGGTGTTGGTCCTCAAGAAGAATGGAACTTGGCGTATGTGTGTGGACTACACAGATCTCAACAAAGCTTGTCCAGCAGATCCTTTTGCCCTTCCCCATATTGATCAAATTATTGATGCTACGGCGGGTTGTGAGCGTTTAAGTTTTTTGGATGCATATTCTGGTTATCATCGGATCAAAATGGCAGTTAAGGACCAGGAGAAGACAACTTTCATAACTCCCTTTGGAGCCTTCTGCTATGTATCCATGCCCTTCGGGCTCAAGAGTGCCCAGGCGACTTATCAAAGGTGTGTGCAGAATTGTCTGCACGGACAGATCGACCGCAATGTTCACGCCTATGTGGATGATATTGTGGTAAAATCAAGGAAAAAGGAGACATTGATTGATGACTTGAAGGAAACCTTTGATAACCTGCGGGTTTATAAAATGATGCTTAATCCGGTCAAGTGTGTCTTTGGTGTACCTGCAGGCAAGCTCTTGGGTTTTTTTGGTGCCTAACAGGGGCATTGAAGCTAATCCGGAAAAAATCAAAGCCATCACCTCCTTGGCTAAACCGAAGTGTATCAATGATGTTCAACGCTTGGCAGGCCGGATTGCCGCATTGAGCCGGTTTGTCAGTCGCCTTGGCGAGAAGGCCATCCCTTTATATCAGATGCTGAAGAAAACGGATAACTTCATCTAGAGTGACGCTGCTAATGAAGCATTTGAGGACTTAAAGCGACAGCTGGCTAATCCACTGATTCTCGTTGCTCCAGTGGACAAAGAACCATTGTTGCTATATGTGGCAGCTAATGCTCAGGCTGTTAGTGTGGCTATTGTGGTGGAGCGCAAGGAGGCAGGAAAGAAATATCCGGTTCATCGGCCGGTTTACTATATCAGTGAGGTACTTATTGAGTCCAAGCAGAGGTACCCACATTGGCAAAAATTGGTGTATGGGGTTTTCATGGCAAGCCGGAAGCTTAAGAAGTATTTCCAAGGTCATCCCATCACGGTGGTCAGCTCTGCTCCTTTGGGGGATATCATCCAGAACAGGGAAGCAACTGGTCTAATTGCTAAGTGGGCTATCGAGCTCGGGCCTCACGGGTTGAAATACATACCCCGAACGGCGATCAAATCTCAGGCACTTGCGGATTTCATTAATGATTGGACAGAATTACAAGCGCCAGAGGAGAAGCCGGATCACACTTATTGGACTATTCATTTTGATGGGTCCAGGCAATTGGAGGGCTCGGGGCTGGAGTCGTATTAACTTCCCCACAGGTGATAAGCTTTGTTATGTTCTCCGTTTAATGTTCCCTTGCACTAACAATGCAGCTGAATATGAGGCTTTACTCCATGGTCTTCGGATGGCTAAGGAGATGAACCTAAGCCGAGTTAAGTGCTTTGGTGACTCGGATCTGGTGGCTCAACAAGTGTCCGGCACTTGGGATTCCAAGGACCCACAAATGGCAGCATATCGCCGTGAGGTGGATATTGTTGCAGGTCACTTTAAGGGTTATCAGGTGGATCATGTGGACCGGCAGAAGAATGAAGCGGCGGACGCTTTAAGCCGCCTGGGTTCCCAACGTAAACCGGTTCCACCTAATGTCTTCCTGGATGTTTTGCATAATCCGTCCGTCAAGCTCCCTGGTGAAGAGGATTTGGCTGTTCCTGATCCGAAGGCCCAGTTGGTGGTGGCTCTTCATGTTATCCCGGACTGGACGGTTCCATATCTGGCATATATAAACCGGGGCGAGTTACCAGAGGATGAAACTTTGGCCAGGCAGATAACCCGGCGGTCCAAGTCCATGACTATTATCAATGGAGAGTTACATCATTGCAGTGCGACAGGGGCGTTTCAACGCTGTGTGTCTCCTAAGGAAGGCCGTGAAATTTTGCATGAGATCCACGAAGGAGATTGTGGTCACCACGCCGGTTCAAAATCTTTGGTGGCCAAGGCGTTCCGTCACGGTTTCTATTGGTTGACAGCTCATGCTGATGCCGAGGACTTGGTCAAAAGATGTGATGGTTGTCAGAAATTCTCAAGGCGCGCTCATGTACCAGCTCAAGAATTGAGGATGATTCCAATCACCTGGCCGTTTGCAACTTGGGGGCTGGATATGGTTGGGCCTTTCAAGAGGTCCAAGGACAAGAAGACCCACCTTTTGGTGGCGGTTGATAAGTTCACGAAGTGGGTGGAGGCAGAGCCAGTTAGTAAGTGTGACGCAGCCACGGCGGTTCAATTCATCAAAAAGGTGATCTTCTGGTTTGGCTTTCCACACAGCATTATAACAGACAATGGTACCAATCTGTCTAAGGGTGCCATGAAGGAGTTCTATCAACGTGAGCACATCCGGCTTGACGTGTCATCAGTGGCTCATCCTCAGTCTAATGTTCAAGCGGAGAGGGCCAATCAAGAGATCTTGAGAGGCATCAAACCCCGGCTTATGGTTCCTTTGCAACGGACGCCGGGTTGTTGGGTTGAGGAGCTACCTTCAGTGTTATGGAGCATCAATACCACACCCAACAGATCGACAGGATATACACCGTTCTTCATGGTTTATGGAGCGGAAGCGGTTCTTCCTAGTGACATCCGTCATGACTCACCTCGTGTAGCGGCATACGTTGAAGCTGACAACGAGAAGGCACGGCAAGAAGCTCTTGACCTGTTAGATGAGGAGCGTGACATGGCGGCAGCCCGTTCGGCGATTTATTAGCAAGATCTGCGTCATTATCATAGCCGCCGGGTTAGAACCAGAACCTTTCAAGAAGGTGATTTGGTGCTTCGGCTCATCCAGAATCAGACGGATATGCACAAGCTATCCCTCCCCTTGGGAAGGACCCTTTGTGGTCAGCAAGAATCTACACAACGGGTCGTATTACCTAATTGATGTTCGAGAGCGCAAAGACTCACGTAAATCGGAGGAGGAGACCAACCGGCCGTGGAATATTGCTCATCTTCGGCCCTACTATACTTGAGCTATAGGCTCTGCTTATGTACATATTATGACATTGTATATATTATGATCAATATAATAAACCGGAACCTCAGCTAAAGCGGGGTATCTGTTGTTTTCTTATATCATGTGTGGTTACATGGAGCTTACAAAGCGGCATCTGGTTCACCCCTTGATTAGGTTCTCAAAGCTTAATATTGGGTCACTTGGGGGCTTGGTCGTATCCTAACCATAGCTACACCTCTTGATCGGTGTAAGGCCACAGCATCACTTGGGGGCTTGGTCGTATCCGAACCATAGCTACACCTCTTGATCGGCGTAATGCCACAGCATCACTTGGGGGCTTGGTCGAACCCGAACCATAGCTACACCTCTTGATCGG
>NC_057802.1:48845603-48860837 GCF_018294505.1 Triticum aestivum
GTTCACCCCTTGATTTAGCTTCTCAAAGCTTAATATTAGGTCACTTGGGGGCTTGGTCGTATCCGAACCATAGCTACACCTCTTGATCGGCGTAATGCCACAGCATCACTTGGGGGCTTGGTCGTATCCGAACCATAGCTACACCTCTTGATCGGCGTAATGCCACAGCATCACTTGGGGGCTTGGTCGAATCCGAACCATAGCTACACCTCTTGATCGGCGTAATGCCACAGCATCACTTGGGGGCTTGGTCGAACCCGAACCATAGCTACACCTCTTGATCGGCGTAATGCCACAGCATCACTTGGGGGCTTGGTCGAACCCGAACCATAGCTACACCTCTTGATCGGTGTAATGCCACCGCATCACTTGGGGGCTTGGTCGAACCCGAACCATAGCTACACTTCTTGATCAAATTTGGGGCCTGGCAGCCCGCGAAAAGCCTCGACTACAACGGTTTTTATTTGCCTTTTGCTGAGTTTTCTTCGTTTTCATAACATTTGTGACGTTTTCAAACCGGCATTTATCAACCCGGTTAGGCTGTCAACTACAAGTTGTCAGTACATGATCAAGTTATAGTCCGGAGACTATCAGCCCGGTCTGGTTTTTGACTCATAGTCACCAGTATGGAATAAACTGGTGTTTATCACTACCCGGAACGGTTTTATTGTAAACCGGCGTCATATAACAGGAGTTACTTTTACTCCGGATTAGGGTTATTACCCTCATTACAAGGTTGGTTAGCCACCACTATGTCTAAAGGTCACAGGTATCATATATTTCCATATTTGATTATGTTTTACAACCTTGGTCATATATGTATTTGGGTATCGTGACCCGCCCGGTGGTAAACCGCTAGGGCGCTTTAAGCTTCTTATCTGCAGGAACAGCTTGAATAAATAACTATGGATTATGAACATCATATCTTAAGCATGGCGGATTAACACGCATCAGTTGTAGATAAATATGCACGAAGGCATAACAGACAAAGTGTTTTAACTAGCCTATTACAAGGCGTTTCAGTGCCCAAAAGAATAATTGTTTCTCAGTAAGCATTGCAGCAAGTGAAAGACTAAACCGGCACCCGAATTACGATTGCTTGTCAGCTTGACCTGACGGCTGCGGATCATCTTGCACCGGTTCATCTTCTTCGTCTCTACCCAGCGGCTGGAAGTCAACAGTTGTCCAGTCGATCCCAGTTAAAGCTTGGAACACAGCTTCATCGCTTATAAGGGTTGGCGGTTCAATATCAGGGGCATAAGTGTGCTTATGGATTGGAGGGATCAGATTTTGTGCTTCTGGAATTGGCACCGCAACCCGTTTGTTCTTTTCATCATAGCTTGCCTGATAGTGTGAGAGATCAACTTCTTCAGCCAATTGACAAGCCAGTGGACGTACTTCCCGGTTTATGGCGCGGAGATCCTCCTGGCCAAATTCTGATCCATCTTCTTTTAAGCTTGGGAAGCCTTTAGCCACGTCCACCGGATCAAGATCAGGCACCCACGCCTTTGCCCGGGTTAGAGCGGTCAGAGCGCCAGCCCTTGCAGCAGACCTCTTTAGCTCTTCTACCCGGGCAGGCAGCATAGATAGCCTGTCTAAGGTATCCTTGATTGAAGTTGGGGGTGGCTTATTGTGAGAAGCAGTGCAGATAATTCGTTGGGCACCGGTATACAGTTGTTCTATCAGAGTATATGCAGCCTTCAGCTTCTTCTGAACATCAGAGCCCAGATGACTAATGCGAGTTCCTGCATCATTGCAAACATCAGTAAACCGGCAACGCATGGGAAGATATGTTGAAAGTATTAAGGAAAACATGCTTACCAAACACAGCAGCGGTCATCGCATGTACTTGCCGCTTTACACCAGTCAGCTCGTCTACCACCGGTTTGAGACCTGCTTCTGCGTCCTTAGCTCTTTTCCGCAAAGCGGATTTCTCTGTGTTCCAATCCGCCTGTTCCTTGGCAAAGCTCTCTTTTAGCTTTTCCATAGCGGCTAAGGCGCTCGTCAGTTCATTTTTTGCTTTGGAAGTTTCGGCCTGTTGGGACTTGATGTTCTCTTGCAGATCAGCGGTTTGGCTTTCCTTTTTGCTCAGCTCAGCCTATAAAGAGACAGATACATAATGAGTTGACAGTACATATTTGAAATACCAAGCACATAACAAGTTATCCCCTTGATACTTGGGGGCTAATGCATATTTGGTCCTTATCAGACATTTCTCCAAGTCCCAAGCACAATACAAGTATTAATCTTGGCACTTGGGGGCTAATGTGTGTTTGCTCAAAAACTGTTGGTATGGGAATTCTTCTACAGTCCCGGTTCATCTTTATAAAATTAAACCGGCCCTTGGGGGCTATACCGGTGAAAGAGCAGTTTGGAAAATTTTAAGGAACCGGTTCATCTTAAAAAGGTAATCCGGTCCCTGGAGGCTAAACATGCAAAGTTAAGTTATGACAAAAGTCCCGGTTTAGATTGGAATCATAAACCGTCACTTGGGGGCTACTAGGAGTTGATAAACTGCAATTGGACAAAAGAGAAAAATAGTAGTTACCTCATATCGCTCCTTCATCAAGTTTACCAAACTAGCTTCATAATCACGGCTGGTATACAGACGGTTCAAGAAGCCAGAGTGAATGTCTTAAGCATTGAGATTGGCGTAGCTTGATAAATCGGCATTCCACTTGCCTTTGCCGATAGCAGAAAGCTCCTCCTTGGCGGTATGCTTGGACAAAGCGACAGGGTTGCCAGGAGTGGTGTGGCCAGTGCCAGTAATCATAACGTCATCATCTTGGTCATCAGCAGCCATTGATGGAGTTGGCGGTTTATTAGTACCTTTAACCGGGCTGGCCGGTTTGTCATCAGTTCGGACAGGGCTGGTTGGCCGGTCTGCATGGCTGGTAGTGTCAACTTGCACTTGTTCGGCAAGGAAGTCATGGTCTTGAGGTAGCGGATCATTAAGCATGTCGTCAGCTTCGGTTTCTTCCGGATCTGGAGTTGCTTCCGGTTCAGCAGCTACATTATCATCAGTCGGTTTGTTTAACCGAGCCTTCTTGCTGGGTCTTGGCTTGGCGCTGAGAAAAGATAGACATAAGGATCAGTACAGTACGTAAAGATAACACATCAAGAATAAAGACATGTGCATAGCTCACCCAGGAACTGTTTTGAGGGGTGGAAGCTGTGTGGATGATGATTCGCCAGAGGATGAGTGAGAAGTACCCTGATAATTTGAATCAGATGGGTTAAGAGGATGGCGGAAACAACCTGCTTTTGGGAATGAAGTATCAATGGGATAAGAGACCTCCGATCGGTGTTTCCGAACCGGACCGTTCGGTAAACCGGCGGAGGTAACTACCTGGCCGCTGTGCCGGGTTGTACGGCGATCTTCGTGCTGCTGCTTCTTCAAAAGAAAGTTCGGGTCCGAATAAGCAAGAGGGTGAGAAAATTTTACTTTCCGGTTTGCTTGATGGATTTTTTATGTTGGCAGAGGATCCGAATCGGAGGAAAGACTGGTTACCTCTACTTCCTCAGCATGACTGCCTTCAGCGTCATCCTGATAATAATCATTGTCAATGAGATGTACGAAAAATGAACCAAGAGAGTCAAGTTCTACCTCTGGTTCCGGATTACCCACGTCATTATCAGCTGGTGGACCAGAGGATGCAGTAGTCCTTCTCTTGGCAGGTTTTTTTAATAACCTTGGTCTTTGGACGAACTGGCTTGACCGGTTTGTCTTCCGTCTTCGCCGGTTTGTCTTGTGACAGTTTCTTGTTCCAGAACAGATCGTCACCCTGTCAGAAAATAATCACACTTTCAGAGAATATTTGGACAGAAGCAACGTCAGATAAAAAGATTATATGATTCTTACAGCTGGCGGTTTGTTGAAGGTGCAGAAAGGGAGTAGTCCGGTTTGGGCACAGACAGCCTCCGGTTCGTTCAGTATCTTTTTTACAGATTCAGTGACTTCTGCATCTGTGAGTTGAATGTCAATATGCCGCTGAGCATCCTTCAAACTCCCCGTGTACTCACACATCAAACCGGGGCGCCGGCTTAAGGGTAGAATACTCCAGCTTATCCAGGAACGAGCAAGATCCACTCCTGTCAAACCGTTCGCCATGAAGGCTCTGAGCTTTGATAATTGGGGAGCATAGTTGGCCCTTCCTCTTGCTGTCAACCTTTGAGGAAAAGGATATCTGTTGCTAAGGCATTCAGGGCGGTAACCCGGTAGGGGGTTCTCATGAGATGGAGATGTATCCATGCAGTAGAACCAAGTCTGGTTCCACTCTTTGGGGTGACTGTGGAGTTTGGGATTAGGGAAGGTGACTTCCTTCCTTTTTTGAACCGCCATTCCGCCCAATTCCGTATTGGGTCCATCTGAGAATTCTGTGTGATGGTTTAAGTGAAAGAAATCCCTAAACAGTTCGACTGAAGGTTCCTCTTGTAGATAAACCTCACAAAATACTTGGAAGTGGCAGGTGGGTGTCAAAGAATTGGGACCGATGTCTCGAGGGCGCAGCTGAAAATTGGCGAGTACATCCCGGAATTTTTTTGAACCGGGAGGGCTAAAACCTCGTCAGAGATGATCAACGAATACGACTACCTCTCCATCCTTGGGTGTAGGAGGATTTTCCGGGCCAGGGACCCTCCAGTGGATGACATCTTTTTTAGCTAAAGCGCCCGTTTTTACAAGGTTGCTTAACTGCTCCTCGGTTACTCGAGAGGGAGCCCGATTGCATTCATAGACTTGCTTGGCCATGACAAGGGAAATCTGAAACATGATTATTGCCGGTTTAAGAATTACAGTGGACAACTATACAGCGGTATGAGGATACAAGCATATTGACAGACCGGATTTGGTTATTCGTAAACCGGAGTCTGACAATGGAAACAGTGTAATGCATTGGCGGTTCAACAGGGGACTAATGGTATCTACTGGGTCATCATTTGGTATATAGAGTTAAACCGCCCAATCTGGTGTTAAGGATGTATAAGTGAAGAGAAAAACAGGTTTCACAAGTTGGCATTGTAATTTTGGATCTACCGCATGTCAGAAAATGAAAATATATTCAGACCTAAATATTGGTACCGAAGCAGTTGATGAAGATTCAGATGGGATTTTCTACTTAAATGAGATGAGTTGGATATCAAACAGGTGCTAAAACTACCACCGCGCGAGATCTATGTGGTTCTTGGATCTAATCCATGGATATAAGTATGGATAAAGAAGGTTCGGGCGAAGAACACTGATGAACGACAGAAACCCTAAGTGCAGATCTATGGTAAGAGAAGGGGAGACTTACGGAGGCTGTCGAGCAGCGGTGGCGCGCGGAGGAGCTCTGGTACGTTCAGGTCGATGCAGCGGCCAAGGTTGGTGCAGCAGTCGAAGGTCGACGGCGGCGGCTGAGGTCGAAGGCTCGGGCGTCGCGAGGATGACGATGATGCGAAGAGGTACGAGGGGGAAAATGGAAAGACCCCCAGGCCCTATTTATAAGGGAGATAAACGACAGGCGCGAAAATCGAGGAGCCAATTTTTTTTATGAGGCAGAGCTGTCGCCTCGATTGTCGGAGGCTCATTAATGAAGGTGGATTATACAGAGTTTTAAATAGCAGGTGACGTCACGGCGGTTTACCATGATCCTAGAAGATGACATCACGATGGTTTACAAGATTATATGAAGATGTTGAAGAAGCAAATTTCTTAAGTATTGAGGATTGACATGAACCAGTTCAAATCAATCTGGGGCCTAATGTTGGGGATATTACCACTGGGTGTAAACCGGCCAGGAGAGGCCGGGTTAACCCCATAAGTAGTTCATCTGTATCTGAAGCCTATGAAGACAGACGGTGACGCTTCATGAAGGCCCAGGGCCCAAAGCCGGTTTAAGGCCCATAGACACAAACCGGCATTGGTATGTAAACATGTGTTGTAAGATAGAGGTAGCAGAGACCGAGCCGGACACGATTATGAGCCAGCCTCGGAGTCTGTAAACCGACGGGCGTCAACCCATGTATATAAGGGGACGACCCGGCGGTGGTTCAGAGACAACAGACAACACCTCGAGACTCAGGCAAAGCGTATTCGCTCCCTGGTCATCGAAACCCCATCAATTCCATCACAACTAGACGTAGGCTTTTACCTTCATCATAAGGGGTCGAACTAGTATAAAACTCTCTTGCATCCCTTGTCCGCTTTAACCCCTTTAAGCTAACCCGTAGCGATGGCTCCACGACTAAGTCCTTTCTCTAGGACATCTACCATGACAAAACGATGACAACACCTCTAGTATTGCATCACATTATCTCACTACCATCGGGCCCACCTGTCGGCTTGTATCTACTCTACATCTACACTCTTATAAAATACTAGCAAGATGCCCGTTGCACGGAACATCAAGATGCATTTGTATGAGTAGTTTATCTTGTGGGAGAAAAGGATGAACAAGGGAAGGCCTTATTTGCAAGTGTGGAGAGGGGTGTGGGTATCTTTTTGTAAAATTACCATAGTTTCCTTCATATCCATCAGATATAGATCGGACGGCCGATATTGCAGGATGGCAGGCACACGATCATCACCGACTATGCTTTTTATAAGAGTAGGGATAAAATACACTCTTATAAAAAATAGAGTTGGTGATGATGGTGTGCCTGCCATCCTGCAATATAGGCCGTCTGATTTATATCTGACGGATAGGAAAGAAACTATGACAATTTTGCCTAAGATGTACCCACACACCTCTCCACATTTGCAAATAAGGCCTTCCCTCGTTCATCCTTTTCTCTCACAAGATACACTAGTCATACAAATGCATCTTGATGTTACGTGCAATGCACGGGCATCTTGCTAGTAAGAATGAAAACAAACGACAACAAAATATTGGACGGTGGTTCGAAGTCATGACCGCGGGCACAGCGGACAAGGTGGCCTTGTATTGGTATGTTGAGCCGTCTGTTTTAACACACAAGAGCTGGTGTGGTGATTATACACACACACACACGCATGCACACGAACTACATGCACGCAACACTCACACGAACACATGCACCACACACGCACGCAACACTCACACGTACACACGCAGCCACGTACGCATGCAACACTCACACGCACACATGCACGCATGCATGCACACACCAGTACACCACACGACCAACACACACTCTCACGCTCAAGTGCTCAACCTACACGTGCATGCGCACACATCAGGCCCTGACAGACACATACACAACCAGGTGATTCCCGCGCACGGGGTAGAGTCTTGTCGCGCCTGCGTAAATTTGTGTTTATCTGACCTTTTCCCTATGCGAACTGACAGGTGGGACCCACAAGGAACATGGTCAATTTAACTAGTCAACATGGTGCCACGCAGACTATTTGGCCGGTCAACAGAGCGCAATCCGATGCTCAACCGTGAGCAAGTGACCATACAATCACCGCAAAACGTATATAGTGACCGTAATCAGCTTATTCTGAAGTTCGGTGAACGTATTTCGCTTTTCTCTCTGTAGGCCCTCCAAAACTACATCTCTACACGTTCTCGCATGTTACATCTAACAACTATGTAATACAGCACTACTACTACACTCTAACACAATAAATCATATGTGTTTTTAGTTTTACTAGATATCATATTGTTACTTAATTATTCAGTTTGCATACATTAAAATTGCCTTTGAAATGTATGGCCAGTATCATATACCGCGCAGGAAAAATCCCGCCCTTTCCTGTTTAATCGAGTTTGTATCGATGGATCGTGCGAAACAGCAAAACTATAGTACTATATACAGTACAAGTGATAGTTCACTGGGTCGCCGTGTCGTGTACTCCTCTGTCGTAAGAGTGGAGCGCTCGCTTCATAAATCTTCTAGTCCCTTTCGCCAACATGTGGGGCATCAAGCTACCGGGTCCACGTGCCATACCGGAATATAGTGCAGAGCAGCCGGGGTGAAGCACCCAGTCATGGCGTCGGCGTAGTAATGAGCAATGAGGCGTCAAATCACAAAGTTGCACCTTTCCCGCAGTTAAGTTGGAGGGATGAAGTAATAATGCTAAAAAAAGAAGTTGGAGGGACGAACCAACCATCATTTCACTCGTTGGTGAATCCGCTTCTCCCTCATCTTCTTCAAGTTAACCACGTGTTGCTTCTGCCATTGTTCTGCCTCATGTGGGAAGCAGATCGGCTTGGTAAAGCACTGACACGTGGGACCGCATGTTAGCAAACTGCCAGGACAACGTCCTCTAAAAATAAGAAACCTCCCCCGCCATCCGCGTGGCAAAATCACCTCCTTTTTACTAATCTTGATTCTATAATTTTTTAGATCAATATAATTGAGATTTGTATAGATAGCACACAGGAGCAAAACCAAGTGGTACGGTTAAGGGCACCACAATGTGTAGCCAAATGTGAAAATAGCTTTTGGCATCGTGGGAACCATTGTGGACGGTGTTGCCAAAGCCAAAAGGATGGAACCGAAGCTCCCTGACTGGTTGATTGATGGAATAGAAAAATGCAACGTCTCTCCTCTTTCTCTCGTGCTTGGACGCATGTACAGTATAGAGGACAGCGTCTACTCCCCTATCCCTTCTATCACAAATCACAAAGCAGTGAGGCATCAAATCACAAAGCACGGACGAAGCAACCATCATTTCACTCTTCGCTGACTCCGCTTCTCCATCTTCTTCTTCGAGAAACCATCTCACTGCACTAAGCTGGACGGACAACGCTATTGTGTACGAGTAGTACTAGTACATTTACGTGTCCTTTGGTTCAACGGACTTCCTGGATGCAAATAAGGCGGTTGTCTCGGCTTGCAGGCAGCACTTGCGAATGACTTACCGTGGTCTCCCTCAATGGTGTTCTCCGTCGAACGCACTTCGCCAAACCACAACGTTTGAGATATGGTCGACGTCACCGCAATGGGGAAGGAAGTCAAATATAGTTACTACCTCCATTTTTTTGTACACAAGGCCAGTATATCAAAATTACAATTTGCAAAAGGCCACTAACACTAATCGAGGCAAAATTGATGGGGTTTGCCTCGTACTAGCAACCAAGGACATTAATATCCTCTGCATGCATGCGGAAGTGAGAAGGTCGATTTGCATGGCGCTGCATTAATCAAGCGATGAGGAGTGAGATGGTTAGCTCTTTGGGCTTTGGAGAAAAAAATACGCATTAATTGACACGTGAAACGAGGATTTGTATCGATTAATCCCGCGAAGGAAAACCCCGCCTTTCTGTTTTAACATTAGTACCCCTAGTACGTAGTACTACGTACTTATCCTATTTGGGTCTAGGCATTGCATTGCCATACTTCGCCACACATTTTTGCCAAGCTTGCCTAAAGTTTTCAAAATGAAAAGGAGGTACACTTGCGCACGGCTGTCGCGGTCGCACCGCACCATCACACGGTCGCTCCTGCACGCCGCGGTCGCACCGCACCCTCACATGCATAGTCGCTCCTGCACGCCGCAAACCCAACCAAGGGAACGCACCCTCACTGACACGTGTTGTCGCATGTGAACAAACCAAACTCAGCCATCCTACCACTGACACATAATTTTCGTTCATAGAGTATGTTTATCCAACCACATGTTGGGGAGTATCCGTACGGCCCGTGCGGTGGTCTGTTGGGGAAGAAGAAGAGGTGAGGAAGAAGGGTTAGGAGACGTAGGATATTCATCCAACCGCCTGAAATGGTAGACTAACCCAAGTCAGGCGACTTGCATAACAATATATGTTTTACACAGCAAAATATCCATAAAAACAACAACATAAAGAAAAACTATCACTGCTCGCGGAACGAGACGGCCTTGTCATCTTTGGCTGCCAGCGCGAACCAGCCGTAATTGCCGACGTGTGTCTCCGCACTGTGGTTGTCCTCGGCCTCCAGCTACTCGTTCACGCGGAGCGTGCGGGCGCTCTGCACGGATGAGAGCACCACCCAGTTCAAGTCGAGGACGTCCGGTTCCACCTGTAGGAGGGCCTCGATGGCAGCGGCATCCGCGCGCTCCGCGTCGAGTCGAGCCTCCGCCGACCGGTTCAAGTCCAGGACGTCCGGTTCCGCCTGTAGGAGGGCCTCGATGAGAGCGGCATCCGCGCGCTCTGTGTTGAGTTGAGCCTCTGCCGCCCGGTTCAAGTCCAGGACGTCCGGTTCCGCCTGCAGGACGGCCTCGATGGTAGCGGCATCTGCGCGCTCCGCCTCAAGTTGAGCCTCCGCCGCCCGGTTCACATCCATGACATCCGGTTCCGCCTGTAGGAGAGCCTCGATGGCAGCGGCATGCGCGCGCTCCGCGTCGAGTTGAGCCTCTGCCTCCCGGTCCTCCTTTAGTATCGCCAGGTTGAACCGCTGGTCCGCCTGCACCATGGGGGACTCGGACGCCGGCACGAAATTGACGTCCATCGTCTCATACCCATCGGGGGCCTTCTGCGCCGCGACCTCCACCATGAACATTGGATCGGCTTCCTGCTCCTCGTAGCTTGGCTCCAGAGAACTCGGGGATTGGCCCGCCGCAAAGCGAGCTTGGGAACGGAGGTCTCTGGCGCCGACCGCCGCCGCGATTTCTGCGCGGTGCTCCGGCGTTAGCATCTTGTAGTACGTGATCTTGCGGCGCACCATGGCTTTTCGGCGAACTAGGGGACGCTTGATGCGGGCTAGGGGATCGAAAGGTGGGGGAAAGGGGCTGGAGATTAGGTGTGGTTTTAGGGCAGTGGCTGGCGTAGGCCGAGCAGCGAAGGTTCTGGTGTGAATAGTGGTTCCGGTGACGACCGGTCAATTGGTTTTGACCGTACATCGCTCTTGTCGCCTTCGCGTTGTAGCCCGGCACGCTGGACCCTCCACGTCGCTCACCGAATGGAACGCGCTTCGTCTTGCGTTTTCACTTGCTTGTGGGACCACAGTTTAGAGCAAACCGACGTCCCTCCCCCTCCCCCGCCCGCGTCATTTTATGCGGAGTAAATAAAAACAGAGGGAGTATACTACGGATGAGGATCCCCTGACGTGGTCGAACCCATTGAGTAACTGACATGCGGGGCCTAGCAAGCATGGGGTCCGCCAGTAAGTGACCGAAAGGGAGGGTAAGGCAGGGATACGTATGTGAAAGGAGCTTCCAATGATATAATTTTCACATTATACATCTCATGTACTATTATTCTTGTCAATAGTCAAATGCGGTTTTGAAAAATGCACTAGAGCATGGTTAATAATATAGCCAGTCGATGGCTATAAGGAACTGCAATGTTATCTATAGCCATCATCTATTATATGCACTCATACAGTAGTGTGGGCTATAAGGTTGGCTATTTCCCGGAAAAAAAATTATAAGGTTGGCTATTGTATTAGTACTTTTTTCCATCTCCTCTCCATCTCTTTCTTCATATTTATTGTACGTATTTAACTAGGAATGCGTATATAGCTAGGCTCTTGCATGAGAGCTCAATCCCCTTACTTTTTCACATCTCTCTCCTCCACATAGGCCCTATATAAATGGAAGGAGGGAGTACAACACTAGTAGAAAAAGGGCCTATTGTCCCAGTTGGTAAGGGCCTTTTGTCCTGGTTTTTGAACCGGGACTAAAGGGTTGTTACTAATGCCCTAACCCTTTAGTCCTGGTTCTTACACTAACCGGGACAGATGGGCCTCCACGTGGCCGCTGCGGCCAGCCCAGGCAGGGGGGCCTTTGGTCCCGGTTGGTGACACCAACCGGGACCAATAGGCATCCACGCGTCAGCATCTGGCTGGAGCTGAGGTTTTTGTTTTTTTTTGAAAGGGGCTGATTTAGGGGTTTTGGGGGTTAATTTAGGTTGTTATTAGGTAGCTATTAGAGAGAAGTGTCCTCTCTTATATCTCCGTGCTTGGTTTACAAACGCTACGTACTGCTATGCCTAAACATGGCTTAGATTGAAGTGAAGGCAACATGTGGTGCATGTCGAAAGTAATACTAATCCTAACTTGATCAAGTTTGGATTGTACTACTTTCGACATGCACCACATGCATGTTTCCTTCACTTCAATCCAATCCATGTTCATTTCACCCGCTGATATATAATAACTCTTCGTGCGCGCATCATGCATCATCATATATAATAACAAGTCCTACTAATCATCATCATACAACTTCTACTCGTTATTAATAACCAGTCATACGATCATCATCCTCATAGTCATCGAACCAACCCTACTTAATTGTTCTTAGCGCATGATCATCAGTATTAGGTAGGACCGAAATACCCTCTTTAAGGTAAAATAGCATAAAACAATATAGACCCTGACTCTCCATTATGGAGAATGGAGATCATCCTGTCTCCAATTCTTGCGCTTCACTTCCTTTTGCTTCCAAGAACCTCCTTGCGACTGTCCATACATTTTTTCCATTATTTGATTTGCATGTCTCCACTTCTTTTAGAAATCCGGTATGGACAGTTGAGATTCGTAGGATGACCTGGTTGTATGTTCAAAACATCAAGCCTACCATTCTGATACATCAAATGAAGCACACAATCCTCTGGGATTATCTGTTGAAAAACATAGTAATAACTTCATAGTTAGCAATGATGTACTAGTTTTAGAAGTATGCAAAAGATGCATGGATGTCGTAATAGTAAGAAATCTTACCAGGGTATCTCCATAGTAGTTACCGTAGTTCAACACGTGCACTAGTGGCACGTATTGACCATAATGTGGAGTAGTTTTACAATAGATATTGTAATTCTCAAGATCAGTACAAAATCTGACCAGATGAGTTTTCTCCTTATAAGTTAACTCAGAGCCATCGGTGTAGTAGGTTCTGTCTACCATGTTCCGCACATTGTTTGAACAATCAAAATAAGCTATCAATGAAAATAAGTTGTCAACTATTTTGAAATGAACAATATAAATTAGCTAATAACTATTTTTGAGAAACTCACATAGCGGTAGAATTGGAGGCGTATCAACAAGGACCCAAATGTCCACATTGCCTTGCTCGATGTCAGGATCACCAAGATCCATGGTGACAAGCATACCCTCATCAAAACCATACATCTTGCAAAATGCTTCCCAATTTTTGCAACCGAAATGGGCTACACTCTCAGAATTATACAGATTTACTTCAAAATCTATATCATGATGGGTCCTTAGGTGAATTTTCTTTGTTTCCATACTTTCATGGTCTTCGAAACCCATCCTCTCCAAGACGTAGCGTCTTGATGGCATGGGATAAGCTAGCCGAATTGTAATAGATGAAAAGTACACATTGAAATAGTTGAAGTCATGCTTAATTACGAAAAAATAACACTTGTCGCCGTTGCATACCGTTTCAACATCGAAGGTCTCCTCCAGCTTAATACTGAAGCGCCGATCTTCGTCCAGGTGAGGCCTGTCGCACTGACCTCGGTCGTCGTGGCACCAGTCGCACTCCCCCGGGAGACTTTCGTCGTCCGAGTACGACATTTCCTATGTTCATAATTCAAGTATTAAATGTCTACAATTAAATATATGTACTAAAAAACCTAAGTTAGATCATTATTATTCATCACGGGTTGACTATCGGTTTGTCGAGTGTTTTCTTGAAAACTCTCAGCTCACGTGGTGTATACATTCGACCGTTGGTGATGGTAGCTCCTCCATTTGTCCCCGAGTGCATTACACCAATATGTCTAGCACACGGGAACAAAGGAGAAGCGACCCCCACAACAACAGTCGGGATTCTTCGTCCTCTCATATATATATGGTGGAACTCTCCCTCACTGATTCCTCTCTGACATTTGCAACCGTCGGTGATGGTATGGTAGCTCCTCCTTTCATTCTCGAGTTCATTACACCAAATTGTCTAGCACACGGGAACGAAGGAGAAGCTACCCCCACGACAACAGTCGGGATTCTTCGTCCTCTCATATATGGTGGAGACTCGACAGACTTACAGTCAACCCGAAATATCGTTTAATTATCTTTCTAAAAGAGGATTTGGCTAGTCTCACCTCGATGTCGGAGGGGGCGGTGATGGGGACGACGGCGGGGATGATGGAGGGGCCGGGGGCTCCTAGATTTCTGCGAAAACAAAAACCCTATAAGCTATCAACTAATCATATGCATACGCCTTGCATAGTGCTCTCCAATTTTAGCATTCAAAGTAGGAGTAGTTTTCCACTTTGAGCATTCAATAAGCAAAATCAAATCACAAAATAAAGTAGTATTCAAATTAGGATGCATTCAATTATAAGCAAAACTACATCATCTCCATGTGTTCGTACATCGTCGAATATTATCACTAATACACCTCAAATACTATCATACATATAGCATCGCTAGTACAGCTAGAACAGTAGCGCCCGACGGGTATCGGCGCGGGCGGTGGACACCCAAAGGGACGGAACCATCACAGGATCATAGCTCCAGTGAGATCCCTGAAGAACCTGCCAAGTATTATCGAACCTGCCCTCCAACGCAACCATGTAGCGACGGACATGCTGGTCCTCTTCGCAGACACAGTGACGTACCACCTCCGCGGTGTCCGGAAGCCTCGGCACCGTCACTGGCCCACGCGACCGCCACCAAACAAGGATCGGGTCAACGACGGGCTGGCTCCTCACCAACCTACGCCCACCGGAAGGTAGCACCTCCCAAAACCAGCCCGGCGGAGCCCAGTCCCGGACATGGCCCCTCTGATCAAGCCGGCCTCCTCCGCCGAGTCGACGACGAGGATGCGGGATAGGCATCGTCGACGTCGATGCGGGATTAATTCCTTGAACTAAAAAATAAACTAGTTCTATTAATTTTCTTGCTAAAATAAAGTAGTTCAACTACTAAGCACTTACTATAAATAAATAAAATAAATTAGTTCTTACTAAAAATAAACTACTTCTATATATAGTAAAATAAAGTAGTTTTATTAAATCAACTAGTTCAACTACTAATTAAGCACTTACTATAAATAAAATAAAGTAGTACTTACTAAAATAAACAACTTCTATAGTAAAATAAAGTAGTTTTATTAAATCAACTAGTTCAACTACTAAGCACTTACTAAAAATAAACTTGTTTAACTAGTTCTATTATATTTAACTAGTTCAACACAATTTTTTTTTCTAAATATGCACATAAATTGACAAAAAACATCTAATTCAACTAATCTAAAATACATGGAAAAACATCTAATTCAACTAATCTAACTAATTTTATTAAACACTTACTAGTATATATACATGGAAAAAATACATATACAAAAAATGAAAAAAAAAGGATTCAGGACGGCGGCGGCTCACA
>NC_057802.1:48861618-48863057 GCF_018294505.1 Triticum aestivum
GGCGGACGGCGACGGCGTCGGCGGGGGCGACGGCAACGGCGTCCTCTCCGCGTGCGTCGTCGGGGGCGAACTGCAGGATGCAAACCAAAATTTTCACAAGTGTGCCTTATATACATGAAGCTTTTGTCCCGGTTCTTGTCACGGACCGGGACAAATGCCCCTCTTTGGTCCCGGTTGGTGGAAACCAACCGGGACCAAAGGCCTCTTTTCAGCAGCCCAAAGGGCGGGAAGCAGAGGGCTTTGGTCCCGGTTGGTGGCACCAACCGGGACTAAAGGTTGGGCATTGGTTCCGGTTGGTGCTACCAACCGGGACCAAAGGGGGGCATTGGTCCCGGTTCGTGGCACCAACCGGGACCAATGTCCTGGGCCTGCCAAAGCCGCGGTGCGGTGGGATGTTTAGTCCTACCTCGCTAGCCGAGGAGCGGCTGACCTGTTTATAAGCCCTGCCCCGCCAGCTCCATTGAACTCCTCTGAACTGCAGGCCTCTGGGCCTAATCTTGCACTGCTATGCCTGTGGGCCTTCTGCGGGCCTGAATCCTGGCCCATGGATGGGTGTCTTGTCGTATTCAGGCCATGGTGGCCCAGTAGGTGGCATTTTTTTATTTTTTTCCCAGTTATTTTGTTTTCTTTTTTGCTTTATTTATTTTATTTTGTTTCTACTTACAACAAAATACTTATTTATTTTATTTTATTTTATTTCTAATTACTTATTTATTTTACTTTATGATAATTCTTTTTGCTATTAAAGTTTCTATCAAAAAAAGTTCTTTATGAAAATTCTTTTTGCTTTTAATGATTTTGAACAGAAAATACTTCAATCATTTTAGTTGCATCAATTTTATATGATTTTAGTTTCAATAATACTAGAGGTTTTTATAATGTTTTGAATAGAAAATACTTTGTTAATTTTAGTTTCATAAATTTTATTAAAGTTTATTTTATTTTGTTTCTACTTATATATTTTAATAAAGTTTATATTATTTTGTTTCTAATTACTTATTTATTTTATTTGTTATTTTTCATGCACCATTTTTCATGCATTTACTAATTATTTGGAGCTATAAGACCCTAAAATTGAAAAGCATTTCAAATGAACTCTGAAAATGTTGAAAGTTGGCATGGTATCATCATTTCATCCACATAGCATCTGCAGAAAGTTGAGAGGGTCACGGCAAAAACTGGATGCACTTCGTGCGCAAAACGGACAATCTCTTTCAAAGTATCAGGATTTCATACGGAAACTCGTCTGTTACAAAGGGATTTCATTTTTAAAAATTTATTTGAACTCCTGACTTTTTGTGTGTTCAAAATGCACCATTCAAAGCCACATCATCATTTTTCAATCCTCTCTGACTTCATTTGTTATTTTTCATGCATTTACTAATTATTTTGAGCTATAAGACCCTAAAATTGAAAAGCATTTCAAATGAACTCTGAAA
>NC_057802.1:48863824-48864523 GCF_018294505.1 Triticum aestivum
CTCTGAAAAGGTTGAAAGTCGGCATGGTATCATCATTTCATCCACATAGCATGTGCAAGAAAGTTGAGAGGGTTACGGCAAAAACTGGATGCACTTCGTGTAAAAAACGGACAATCTCTTTGAAAGTATCAGGATTTCATATGGAAACTCGTTTGTTACCAAGGGTTTTCATTTTTTAAAACTTATTTGGACTCCTGACTTTTTGTGTGTTCAAAATGCACCATTCAAAGCCACATCATCATTTTTCAATCCTTTCTGACTTCATTTGTTATTTTTCATGCATTTACTAATTATTTTGAGCTATAAGACCCTAAAATTGAAAAGCATTTCAAATGAACTCTGAAAAGGTTGAAAGTTGGCATGGTATCATCATTTCATCCACATAGCATGTGCAAGAAAGTTGAGAGGGTTACAGCAAAAACTGGATGCACTTCGTGTACAAAACGGACAATCTCTTTCAAAGTATCAGGATTTCATACGGAAACTCGTCTCTTACAAAGGGATTTCATTTTTTTAAACTTATTTGAAATCCTGACTTTTTGTGTGTTCAAAATGCACCATTCAAAGCCACATCATCATTTGTCAATCCTTTCTGACTTCATTTGTTATTTTTCATGCATTTACTAATTATTTTGAGCTATAAGACCATAAAATTGAAAAGCATTTCAAATGAACTCTGAAAAGGTTGAAAGTTGGCAT
>NC_057802.1:48864533-48865249 GCF_018294505.1 Triticum aestivum
ATCTCTTTCAAAGTATCAGGATTTCATACGGAAACTCGTCTGTTACAAAGGGATTTCATTTTTTAAAACTTATTTGAACTCCTGACTTTTTGTGTGTTCAAAATGCACCATTCAAAGCCACATCATCATTTTTCAATACTTTCTGACTTCATTTGTTATTTTTCATGCATTTACTAATTATTTTGAGCTATAAGACCATAAAATTGAAAAGCATTTCAAATGAACTCTGAAAAGGTTGAAAGTTGGCATGGTATCATCATTTCGTCCACATAGCATGTGCAAGAAAGTTGAGAGGGTCCCGGCAAAAACTGGATGCACTTCGTGTACAAAACGGACAATCTCTTTCAAAGTATCAGGATTTCATACGGAAACTCATCTGTTACAAACGGATTTCATTTTTTAAAACTTATGTGAACTCCTAACTTTTTTTGTGTTCAAAATGCACCATTCAAAGCCACATCATCATTTTTCAATCCTTTCTGACTTCATTTGTTATTTTTCATGCATTTACTAATTATTTTGAGCTATAAGACCCTAAAAGTGAAAAGCATTTCAAATGAACTCTGAAAAGGTTGAAAGTCGGCATGGTATCATCATTTCATCCACATAGCATGTGCAAGAAAGTTGAGAGGGTTACGGCTAAAACTGGATGCACTTCGTGTAAAAAACGGCAATCTATTTCAAAGTATCAGGATTTCATACGGAAACTCGTCTGT
>NC_057802.1:48865259-48865906 GCF_018294505.1 Triticum aestivum
TCATCCACATAGCATGTGCAAGAAAGTTGAGAGGGTTACAGCTAAAACTGGATGCACTTCGTGTAAAAAAACGGCAATCTATTTCAAAGTATCAGGATTTCATACGGAAACTCGTCTGTTACAAAGGGATTTCATTTTTTAAAACTTATTTGAACTCCTGACTTTTTGTGTGTTCAAAATGCACCATTCAAAGCCACATCATCATTTTTCAATCCTTTCTGACTTCATTTGTTATTTTTCATGCATTTACTAATTTTTTTGGCTATAAGACCCTATAATTTAAAAGCATTTCAAATGAACTCTGAAAAGGTTGAAAGTCGGGATGGTATCATCATTTCATCCACATAGCATGTGCAAGAAATTTGAGAGGGTCCCGGCAAAAACTTGATGCACTTCGTGTACAAAACAGACAATCTCTTTCAAAGTATCGGGATTTCATACGGAAACTCTTCTGTTACAAAGGGATTTCATTTTTTTAACTTATTTGAACTCCTGACTTTTTGTGTGTTCAAAATGCACCATTCAAAGCCACATCATCATTTTTCAATACTTTCTGACTTCATTTGTTATTTTTCATGCATTTACTAATTATTTTGAGCTATAAGACCATAAAATTGAAAAGCATTTCAAATGAACTCTGAAAAGGT
>NC_057802.1:48866006-48866914 GCF_018294505.1 Triticum aestivum
GGATGCACTTCGTGTACAAAACGGACAATCTCTTTCAAAGTATCAGGATTTCATACGGAAACTCGTCTGTTACAAAGGGATTTCATTTTTTAAAACTTATTTGAACTCCTGACTTTTTGTGTGGTCAAAATGCACCATTCAAAGCCACATCATCATTTTTCAATCCTTTCTGACTTCATTTGTTATTTTTCATGCATTTACTAATTATTTTGAGCTATAAGACCATAAAATTGAAAAGCAGTTCAAATGAACTCTGAAAAGGTTGAAAGTCGGCATGGTATCATCATTTCATCCACATAGCATGTGCAAGAAAGTTGAGAGGGTCCCGGCAAAAAATGGATGCACTTCGTGTACAAAACGGACAATCTCTTTCAAAGTATCAGGATTTCATATGGAAACTCGTCTGTTACAAAGGGATTTCATTTTTTAAAACTTATTTGAACTCCTGACTTTTTGTGTGTTCAAAATGCACCATTCAAAGCCACATCATCATTTTTCAATCCTTTCTGACTTGATTTGTTATTTTTCATGCATTTACTAATTATTTTGAGCTATAAGACCACAATATTTAAAAGCATTTCAAATGAACTCTGAAAAGGTTGAAAGTTGGCATGGTATCATCTTTCATCCACATAGCATGTGCAAGAAAGTTGAGATGGTTACGGCAAAAACTGGATGCACTTCGTGTACAAAACGGACAATCTCTTTCAAAGTATCAGGATTTCATACGGAAACTTGTCTGTTAGAAAGGGATTTCATTATTTAAAACTTATTTGTACTCCTGACTTTTTGTGTGTCCAAAATGCACCATTCAAAGCCACATCATCATTTTTCAATCCTTTCTGACTTCATTTGTTATTTTTCATGCATTTACTAATTATTTTGAGCTATAAGACCCTAAAATTGAA
>NC_057802.1:48873342-48874825 GCF_018294505.1 Triticum aestivum
GCATGGTATCATCATTTCATCCACATAGCATGTGCAAGAAAGTTGAGAGGGTCCCGGCAAAAAATGGATGCACTTCGTGTACAAAACGGACAATCTCTTTCAAAGTATCAGGATTTCATATGGAAACTCGTCTGTTACAAAGGGATTTCATTTTTTAAAACTTATTTGAACTCCTGACTTTTTGTGTGTTCAAAATGCACCATTCAAAGCCACATCATCATTTTTCAATCCTTTCTGACTTCATTTGTTATTTTTCATGCATTTACTAATTATTTTGAGCTATAAGACCACAATATTTAAAAGCATTTCAAATGAACTCTGAAAAGGTTGAAAGTTGGCATGGTATCATCATTTCATCCACATAGCATGTGCAAGAAAGTTGAGAGAGTTACGACAAAAACTGGATGCACTTCGTGTACAGAACGGACAATCTCTTTCAAAGTATCAGGATTTCATACGGAAACTCGTCTGTTAGAAAGGGATTTCATTATTTAAAACTTATTTGTACTCCTGACTTTTTGTGTGTCCAAAATGCACCATTCAAAGCCACATCATCATTTTTCAATCCTTTCTGACTTCATTTGTTATTTTTCATGCATTTACTAATTATTTTGAGCTATAAGACCCTAAAATTGAAAAGCATTTCAAATTAACTCTAAAAAGGTTGAAAGTTGGCATGGTATCATCATTTCATCCACATAGCATGTGCAAGAAAGTTGAGATGGTTACGGCAAAAACTGGATGCACTTCGTGTACAAAACGGACAATCTCTTTCAAAGTATCAGGATTTCATACGGAAACTCGTCTGTTAGAAAGGGATCTCATTATTTAAAACTTATTTGTACTCCTGACTTTTTGTGTGTCCAAAATGCACCATTCAAAGCCACATCATCATTTTTCAATCCTTTCTGACTTCATTTGTTATTTTTCATGCATTTACTAATTATTTTGAGCTATAAGACCATAAAATTGAAAAGCAGTTCAAATGAACTCAAAAAAGATTGAAAGTCGGCATGGCATCATCATTTCATCCACATAGCATCTGCAAGAAAGTTGAGAGGGTCCCGGCAAAAAATGGATGCACTTCGTGTACAAAACGGACAATCTCTTTCAAAGTATCAGGATTTCATACGGAAACTCCTCTGTTACAAAGGGATTTCATTTTTTTAAAGTTATTTGAACTCCTGAATTTTTGTGTGTTCAAAATGCACCATTCAAAGCCACATCATCATTTTTCAATCCTTTCTGACTTCATTTGTTATTTTTCTTGCATTTACTAATTATTTTGAGCTATAAGACCCTAAAATTGAAAAGCAGTTCAAATGAACTCTGAAAAGGTTGAAAGTTGGCATGGTATCATCATTTCATCCACATAGCATGTGCAAGAAAGTTGAGAGGGTCCCGGCAAAAACTGGATGCACTTCGTGTACAAAACGGACAATCTCTTTCAAAGTATCAGGATTTCATACGGAAACTCGTCTGT
>NC_057802.1:48874835-48875557 GCF_018294505.1 Triticum aestivum
ATTTTGAGCTATAAGACCCTAAAATTGAAAAGCATTTCAAATGAACTCTGAAAAGGTTGAAAGTTGGCATGGTATCATCATTTCATCCACATAGCATGTGCAAGAAAGTTGAGAGGGTCCCGGCAAAAAATGGATGCACTTCGTGTACAAAACGGACAATCTCTTTCAAAGTATCAGGATTTCATACGGAAACTCGTCTGTTACAAAGGGATTTCATTTTTTAAAATTTATTTGAACTCCTGACTTTTTGTGTGTTCAAAATGCACCATTCAAAGCCACATCATCATTTTTCAATCCTTTCTGACTTCATTTGTTATTTTTCATGCATTTACTAATTATTTTGAGCTATAAGACCATAAATTGAAAAGCAGTTCAAATGAACTCTGAAAAGGTTGAAAGTCGTCATGGTATCATCATTTCATCCACATAGCATGTGCAAGAAAGTTGAGAGGGTCCCGGCAAAAAATGGATGCACTTCGTGTACAAAACGGACAATCTCTTTCGAAGTATCAGGATTTCATACGGAAACTCGTCTGTTAGAAAGGGATTTCATTATTTAAAACTTATTTGTACTCCTGACTTTTTGTGTGTCCAAAATGCATCATTCAAAGCCACATCATCATTTTTCAATCCTTTCTGACTTCATTTGTTATTTTTCCTGCATTTACTAATGATTTTGAGCTATAAGACCCTAAAATTGAAAAGCATTTCAAATGAACTCT
>NC_057802.1:48875567-48878066 GCF_018294505.1 Triticum aestivum
ACAAAACGGACAATCTCTTTCAAAGTATCAGGATTTCATACGGAAACTCGTCTGTTACAAAGGGATTTCATTTTTTAAACTTATTTGAACTCCTGACTTTTTGTGTGTTCAAAATGCACCATTCAAAGCCACATCATCATTTTTCAAGCCTTTCTGACTTCATTTGTTATTTTTCATGCATTTACTAATTATTTTGAGCTATAAGACCCTAAAGTTGAAAAGCATTTCAAATGAACTCTGAAAAGGTTGACAGTTGGCATGGTATCATCATTTCATCCACATAGCATGTGCAAGAAAGTTGAGAGGGTCCCGGCAAAAATGGATGCACTTCGTGTACAAAACAGACAATCTCTTTCAAAGTATCAGGATTTCATACGGAAACTCATCTGTTACAATGGGATTTCATTTTCTAAAACTTATTTGAACTCCTGGCTTTTTGTGTGGTCAAAATGCACCATTCAAAGCCACATCATCATTTCTCAATCCTTTCTGACTTCGTTTGTTATTTTTCATGCATTTACTAATTATTTTGAGCTATAAGACCACAATATTTAAAAGCATTTCAAATGAACTCTGAAAAGGTTGAAAGTTGGCATGGTATCATCATTTCATCCACATAGCATGTGCAAGAAAGTTGAGAGGGTTACGGCAAAAACTGGATGCACTTCGTGTACAAAACGGACAATCTCTTTCAAAGTATCAGGATTTCATACGGAAACTCGTCTGTTAGAAAGGGATTTCATTATTTAAAACTTATTTGTACTCCTGACTTTTTGTGTGTCCAAAATGCACCATTCAAAGCCACATCATCATTTTTCAATCCTTTCTGACTTCATTTGTTATTTTTCATGCATTTACTAATTATTTTGAGCTATAAGACCCTAAAATTGAAAAGCATTTCAAATGAACTCTGAAAAGGTTGAAAGTTGGCATGGTATCATCATTTCATCCACATAGCATGTGCAAGAAAGTTGAGAGGGTCCCGGCAAAAAATGGATGCACTTCGTGTACAAAACGGACAATCTCTTTCAAAGTATCAGGATTTCATACGGAAACTCGTCTGTTACAAAGGGATTTCATTTTTTAAAATTTATTTGAACTCCTGACTTTTTGTGTGTTCAAAATGCACCATTCAAAGCCACATCATCATTTTTCAATCCTTTCTGACTTCATTTGTTATTTTTCATGCATTTACTAATTATTTTGAGCTATAAGACCACAATATTTAAAAGCATTTCAAATGAACTCTGAAAAGGTTGAAAGTTGGCATGGTATCATCATTTCATCCACATAGCATGTGCAAGAAAGTTGAGAGGGTTACGGCAAAAACTGGATGCACTTCGTGTACAAAACGGACAATCTCTTTCGAAGTATCAGGATTTCATACGGAAACTCGTCTGTTAGAAAGGGATTTCATTATTTAAAACTTATTTGTACTCCTGACTTTTTGTGTGTCCAAAATGCACCATTCAAAGCCACATCATCATTTTTCAATCCTTTCTGACTTCATTTGTTATTTTTCATGCATTTACTAATTATTTTGAGCTATAAGACCATAAAATTGAAAAGCAGTTCAAATGAACTCTGAAAAGGTTGAAAGTCGGCATGGTATCATCATTTCATCCACATAGCATGTGCAAGAAAGTTGAGAGGGTCCCGGCAAAAAATGGATGCACTTCGTGTACAAAACGGACAATCTCTTTCAAAGTATCAGGATTTCATATGGAAACTCGTCTGTTACAAAGGGATTTCATTTTTTAAAACTTATTTGAACTCCTGACTTTTTGTGTGTTCAAAATGCACCATTCAAAGCCACATCATCATTTTTCAATCCTTTCTGACTTCATTTGTTATTTTTCATGCATTTACTAATTATTTTGAGCTATAAGACCACAATATTTAAAAGCATTTCAAATGAACTCTGAAAAGGTTGAAAGTTGGCATGGTATCATCATTTCATCCACATAGCATGTGCAAGAAAGTTGAGATGGTTACGGCAAAAACTGGATGCACTTCGTGTACAAAACAGACAATCTCTTTCAAAGTATCACGATTTCATACGGAAACTCGTCTGTTACAATGGGATTTCATTTTCTAAACTTATTTGAACTCCTGGCTTTTTGTGTGTTCAAAATGCACCATTCAAAGCCACATCATCATTTTTCAATCGTTTCTGACTTCATTTGTTATTTTTCATGCATTTACTAATTATTTTGAGCTATAAGACCCTAAAATTGAAAAGCATTTCAAATGAACTCTGAAAAGGTTGAAAGTCGGCATGGTATCATCGTTTCATCCACGTAGCATGTGCAAGAAAGTTGAGAGGGTCCCGGCAAAAAATGGATGCACTTCGTGTACAAAACGGACAATCTCTTTCAAAGTATCAGGATTTCATACGGAAACTCGTCTGTTACAAAGGGATTTCATTTTTTTAAAGTTATTTGAACTCCTGACTTTTTGTGTGTTCAAAATGCACCATTCAAAGCCACATCATCATTT
>NC_057802.1:48878076-48879056 GCF_018294505.1 Triticum aestivum
GAGAGGGTCCCGGCAAAAAATGGATGCACTTCATGTACAAAACAGACAATCTCTTTCAAAGTATCAGGATTTCATACGGAAACTCGTCTGTTACAATGGGATTTCATTTTCTAAAACTTATTTGAACTCCTGGCTTTTTGTGTGGTCAAAATGCACCATTCAAAGCCACATCATCATTTCTCAATCCTTTCTGACTTCATTTGTTATTTTTCATGCATTTACTAATTATTTTTAGCTATAAGACCACAATATTTAAAAGCATTTCAAATGAACTCTGAAAAGGTTGAAAGTTGGCATGGTATCATCATTTCATCCACATAGCATGTGCAAGAAAGTTGAGAGGGTTACGGCAAAAACTGGATGCACTTCGTGTACAAAACGGACAATCTCTTTCGAAGTATCAGGATTTCATACGGAAACTCGTCTGTTAGAAAGGGATTTCATTATTTAAAACTTATTTGTACTCCTGAATTTTTGTGTGTCCAAAATGCACCATTCAAAGCCACATCATCATTTTTCAATCCTTTCTGACTTCATTTGTTATTTTTCATGCATTTACTAATTATTTTGAGCCATAACACCCTAAAATTGAAAAGCATTTCAAATGAACTCTGAAAAGGTTGAAAGTCGGCATGGTATCATCATTTCATCCACGTAGCATGTGCAAGAAAGTTGAGAGGGTCCCGGCAAAAAATGGATGCACTTCGTGTACAAAACGGACAATCTCTTTCAAAGTATCAGGATTTCATACGGAAACTCATCTGTTACAAAGGGATTTCATTTTTTTAAACTTATTTGAACTCCTGACTTTTTGTGTGTTCAAAATGCACCATTCAAAGCCACATCATCATTTTCCAATCCTTTCTGAATTCATTTGTTATTTTTCATGCATTTACTAATTATTTTGAGCTATAAGACCCTAAAATTGAAAAGCATTTCAAATGAACTCTGAAAAGGTTGAAAGTTGGCATGGTATCATC
>NC_057802.1:48879108-48880371 GCF_018294505.1 Triticum aestivum
TGACTTCATTTGTTATTTTTCATGCATTTACTAATTATTTTGAGCTATAAGACCATAAAATTGAAAAGCAGTTCAAATGAACTCTGAAAAGGTTGAAAGTCCGCATGGTATCATCATTTCATCCACATAGCATGTGCAAGAAAGTTGAGAGGGTCCCGGCAAAAAATGGATGCACTTCGTGTACAAAACGGACAATCTCTTTCAAAGTATCAGGATTTCATATGGAAACTCGTCTGTTACAAAGGGATTTCATTTTTTAAAACTTATTTGAACTCCTGACTTTTTGTGTGTTCAAAATGCACCATTCAAAGCCACATCATCATTTTTCAATCCTTTCTGACTTCATTTGTTATTTTTCATGCATTTACTAATTATTTTGAGCTATAAGACCACAATATTTAAAAGCATTTCAAATGAACTCTGAAAAGGTTGAAAGTTGGCATGGTATCATCATTTCATCCACATAGCATGTGCAAGAAAGTTGAGAGGGTTACGGCAAAAACTGGATGCACTTCGTGTACAAAACGGACAATCTCTTTCAAAGTATCAGGATTTCATACGGAAACTCGTCTGTTAGAAAGGGATTTCATTATTTAAAACTTATTTGTACTCCTGACTTTTTGTGTGTCCAAAATGCACCATTCAAAGCCACATCATCATTTTTCAATCCTTTCTGACTTCATTTGTTATTTTTCATGCATTTACTAATTATTTTGAGCTATAAGACCCTAAAATTGAAAAGCATTTCAAATGAACTCTGAAAAGGTTGAAAGTTGGCATGGTATCATCATTTCATCCACATAGCATGTGCAAGAAAGTTGAGAGGGTCCCGGCAAAAACTGGATGCACTTCGTGTACAAAACGGACAATCTCTTTCGAAGTATCAGGATTTCATACGGAAACTCGTCTGTTACAAAGTGATTTCATTTTTTAAAACTTATTTGAACTCCTGACTTTTTGTGTGTTCAAAATGCACCATTCAAAGCCACATCATCATTTTTCAATCCTTTCTGACTTCATTTGTTATTTTTCATGCATTTACTAATTATTTTGAGCTATAAGACCACAATATTTAAAAGCATTTCAAATGAACTCTGAAACGGTTGAAAGTTGGCATGGTATCATCATTTCATCGACATAGCATGTGCAAGAAAGTTATGAGGGTTACGGCAAAAACTGGATGCACTTCCTGTAGAAAACGGACAATTTCTTTCAAAGTATCACGATTTCATACGAAAACTCGTCTGTTAGAAAGGGATTTCA
>NC_057802.1:48880381-48881919 GCF_018294505.1 Triticum aestivum
TTTTGTGTGTCCAAAATGCACCATTCAAAGCCACATCATCATTTTTCAATCCTTTCTGACTTCATTTGTTATTTTTCATGCATTTACTAATTATTTTGAGCTATAAGACCATAAAATTGAAAAGCAGTTCAAATGAACTCAAAAAAGATTGAAAGTCGGCATGGTATCATCATTTCATCCACATAGCATCTACAAGAAAGTTGAGAGGGTCCCGGCAAAAAAAGGATGCACTTCGTGTACAAAACGGACAATCTCTTTCAAAGTATCAGGATTTCATACAGAAACTCGTCTGTTACAAAGGGATTTCATTTTTTTAAAGTTATTTGAACTCCTGACTTTTTGTGTGTTCAAAATGCACCATTCAAAGCCACATCATCATTTTTCAATCCTTTCTGACTTCATTTGTTATTTTTCTTGCATTTACTAATTATTTTGAGCTATAAGACCCTAAAATTGAAAAGCATTTCAAATGAACTCTGAAAAGGTTGAAAGTTGGCATGGTATCATCATTTCATCCACATAGCATGTGCAAGAAAGTTGAGAGGGTCCCGGCAAAAACTGGATGCACTTCGTGTACAAAACGGACAATCTCTTTCAAAGTATCAGGATTTCATATGGAAACTCGTCTGTTACAAAGGGATTTCATTTTTTAAAACTTATTTGAACTCCTGACTTTTTGTGTGTTCAAAATGCACCATTCAAAGCCACATCATCATTTTTCAATCTTTTCTGACTTCATTTGTTATTTTTCATGCATTTACTAATTATTTTGAGCTATAAGACCATAAAATTGAAAAGCAGTTCAAATGAACTCTGAAAAGGTTGAAAGTCGGCATGGTATCATCATTTCATCCACATAGCATGTGCAAGAAAGTTGAGAGGGTCCCGGCAAAAAATTGATGCACTTCGTGTACAAAACGGACAATCTCTTTCAAAGTATCAGGATTTCATAGGGAAACTCGTCTGTTACAAAGGGATTTCATTTTTTAAAACTTATTTGAACTCCTGACTTTTTGTGTGTTCAAAATGCACCATTCAAAGCCACATCATCATTTTTCAATCCTTTCTGACTTCATTTGTTATTTTTCATGCATTTACTAATTATTTTGAGCTATAAGACCACAATATTTAAAAGCATTTCAAATGAACTCTGAAAAGGTTGAAAGTTGGCATGGTATCATCATTTCATCCACATAGCATGTGCAAGAAAGTTGAGAGAGTTACGACAAAAACTGGATGCACTTCGTGTACAAAACGGACAATCTCTTTCAAAGTATCAGGATTTCATACGGAAACTCGTCTGTTAGAAAGGGATTTCATTATTTAAAACTTATTTGTACTCCTGACTTTTTGTGTGTCCAAAATGCACCATTCAAAGCCACATCATCATTTTTCAATCCTTTCTGACTTCATTTGTTATTTTTCATGCATTTACTAATTATTTTGAGCTATAAGACCCTAAAATTGAAAAGCATTTCAAATTAACTCTAAAAAGGTTGAAAGTTGGCATGGTATCATCATTTCATCCACATAGCATG
>NC_057802.1:48882535-48883098 GCF_018294505.1 Triticum aestivum
GTCATTTCATCCACATAGCATGTGCAAGAAAGTTGAGAGGGTCCCGGCAAAAACTGGATGCACTTCGTGTACAAAACGGACAATCTCTTTCAAATTTTCAAGATTTCATACGGAAACTCGTCTATTACAAAGGGATTTCATTTTTTAAAACTTATTTGAACTCCTGACTTTTTGTGTGTTCAAAATGCACCATTCAAAGCCACATCATGATTTTTCAATCCTTTCTGACTTCATTTGTTATTTTTCATGCATTTACTAATTACTTTGGGCTATAAGACCCTAAAATTGAAAAGCATTTCAAATGAACTCTGAAAAGGTTGAAAGTTGGCATGGTATCATCATTTCATCCACATAGCATGTGCAAGAAAGTTCAGAGGGTCCCGGAAAAAAATGGATGCACTTCGTGTACAAAACGGACAATCTCTTTCAACGTATCAGGATTTCATACGGAAACTCGTCTGTTACAAAGGGATTTCCTTTTTTTAAACTTATTTAAACTCCTAACTTTTTGTGTGTTCAAAATGCACCATTCAAAGCCACATCATCATTTTTCAATCCTTTCT
>NC_057802.1:48883255-48884676 GCF_018294505.1 Triticum aestivum
ATTTCATACGGAAACTCATCTGTTACAAAGGGATTTCATTTTTTTAAACTTATTTAAACTCCTAACTTTTTGTGTGTTCAAAATGCACCATTCAAAGCCACATCATCATTTTTCAATCCTTTCTGACTTCATTTGTTATTTTTCATGCATTTACAAATTATTTTGAGCTATAAGACCCTCAAATTGAAAAGCATTTCAAATGAACTCTGAAAAGGTTGAAAGTTGGCATGGTATCATCATTTCATCCACATAGCATGTGCAAGAAAGTTGAGAGGGTCCCGGCAAAAACTGGATGCACTTCGTGTACAAAACGGACAATCTCTTTCAAAGTATGAGGATTTCATACGGAAACTCGTCTGTTAGAAAGGGATTTCATTTTTTTAAACTTATTTGTAGTCCTGACTTTTTGTGTGTCCAAAATGCACCATTCAAAGCCACATCATCATTTTTCAATCCTTTCTGACTTCATTTGTTATTTTTCATGCATTTACTAATTATTTTGAGCTATAAGACCCTAAAATTGAAAAGCATTTCAAATGAACTCTGAAAAGGTTGAAAGTTGGCATGGTATAATCATTTCATCCACATAGCATGTGCAAAAAGTTGAGAGGGTCCCGGCAAAAACTGGATGCACTTCGTGTACAAAACGGACAATCTCTTTCAAAGTATCACGATTTCATACGGAAACTCGTCTGTTACAAAGGGATTTCATTTTTTAAACTTATTTGAACTCCTGACTTCTTGTGTGTTCAAAATGCACCATTCAAAGCCGCATCATCATTTTTCAATCCTTTCTGACTTCATTTGTTATTTTTCATGCATTTACTAATTATTTTGACCAATAAGACCATAAAATTGAAAAGCAGTTCAAATGAACTCTGAAAAGGTTGAAAGTCGGCATGGTATCATCATTTCATCCACGTAGCATGTGCAAGAAAGTTGAGAGGGTCCCGGCAAAAAATGGATGCACTTCGTGTACAAAACGGATAATCTCTTTCAAAGTATTAGGATTTCATACGGAAACTCGTCTGTTACAAAGGGATTTCATTTTTTTAAACTTATTTGAACTCCTGACTTTTTGTGTGTTCAAAATGCACCATTCAAAGCCACATCATCATTTTTCAATCCTTTCTGACTTCATTTGTTATTTTTCATGCATTTACTAATTATTTTGAGCTATAAGACCCTAAAATTGAAAAGCATTTCAAATGAACTCTGAAAAGGTTGACAGTTGGCATGGTATCATCATTTCATCCACATAGCATGTGCAAGAAAGTTGAGAGGGTCCCGGCAAAAACTGGATCCACTTCATGTACAAAACGGACAATCTCTTTCAAAGCATCAGGATTTCATACGGAAACTCGTCTGGTATAAAGGGATTTCATTTTTTAAAACTTATTTGAACTCCTCACTTTCTGTGT
>NC_057802.1:48884686-48885473 GCF_018294505.1 Triticum aestivum
CATGCATTCACTAATTATTTTGAGCTATAAGATCCTAAAATTGAAAAGCATTTTAAATGAACTCTGAAAACGTTGAAAGTTGGCATGGTATCATCATTTCATCCACATAGCATGTGCAAGAAAGTTGAGAGGGTCCCGGCAAAAACTGGATGCACTTCGTGTACAAAACGGACAATCTCTTTCAAAGTATCTGGATTTCATACGGAAACTCGTCTGTTACAAAGGGATTTCATTTTTTTAAACTTATTTGAACTCCTGACTTTTTGTGTGTTCAAAATGCACCATTCAAAGCCACATCATCATTTTTCATTCCTTTCTGACTTCATTTGTTATTTTTCATGCATTTACTAATTATTTTGAGCTATAAGACCCTAAAATTGAAAAGCATTTCAAATGAACTCTGAAAACGTTGAAAGTTGTCATGGTATCATCATTTCATCCACATAGCATGTGCAAGAAAGTTGAGAGGGTCCCGGCAAAAATTGGATGCACTTCGTGTACAAAACGGACAATCTCTTTCAAAGTATCAGGATTTCATATGGAAACTCGTCTGTTACAAAGGGATTTCATTTTTTAAAACTTATTTGAACTCCTGACTTTCTGTGTGTTCAAAATGCACCATTCAAAGCCACATCATCATTTTTCAATCCTTTCTGACTTCATTTGTTATTTTTCATGCATTTACAAATTATTTTGAGCTATAAGACCCTAAAATTGAAAAGCATTTCAAATGAACTCTGAAAAGGTTGAAAGTTGGCATGGTATCATCATTTCATCCACCTAGCAT
>NC_057802.1:48887144-48888252 GCF_018294505.1 Triticum aestivum
AAACGGACTATCTCTTTCAAAGTATCAGGATTTCATACGGAAACTCGTCTGTTACAAAGGGATTTCATTTTTTAAAACTTATTTGAACTCCTGACTTTTTGTGTGTTCAAAATGCACCATTCAAAGCCACATCATCATTTTTCAATCCTTTCTGGCTTCATTTGTTCTTTTTCATGCATTTACTAATTATTTTGAGCTATAAGACCCTAAAATTGAAAAGCATTTCAAATGAACTCTGAAAAGGTTGAAAGTCGGCATGGTATCATCATTTCATCCACATAGCATGTGCAAGAAAGTTGAGAGGGTCCCGGCAAAAAATGGATGCACTTCGTGTACAAAACGGACAATCTCTTTCAAAGTATCAGGATTTCATACGGAAACTCGTCTGTGACAAAGGTATTTCATTTTTTTAAACTTATTTGAACTCCTGACTTTTTGTGTGTTCAAAATGCACCATTCAAAGCCACATCATCATTTTTCAATCCTTTCTGACTTCATTTGTTATTTTTCATGCATTTACTAATTATTTTGAGCTATAAGACCACAATATTTAAAAGCATTTCAAATGAACTCTGAAAAGGTTGAAAGTTGGCATGGTATCATCATTTCATCCACATAGCATGTGCAAGAAAGTTGAGAGGGTTACGGCAAAAACTGGATGCACTTCGTGTACAAAACGAACAATCTCTTTCGAAGTATCAGGATTTCATACGGAAACTCGTCTGTTACAAAGGGATTTCATTTTTTTAAACTTATTTGTACTCCTGACTTTTTGTGTGTCCAAAATGCACCATTCAAAGCCACATCATCATTTTTCAATCCTTTCTGACTTCATTTGTTATTTTTCATGCATGTACTAATTATTTTGAGCTATAAGACCCTAAAATTGAAAAGCATTTCAAATGAACTCTAAAAAGGTTGAAAGTCTGCATGGTATCATCATTTCATCCACATAGCAGGTGCAAGAAAGTTGAGAGGGTCCCGGCAAAAAATGGATGCACTTCGTGTACAAAACGGACAATCTCTTTCAAAGTATCAGGATTTCATACGGAAACTCGTCTGTTACAAAGGGATTTCATTTTTTAAAATTTATTTGAACTCCTGACTT
>NC_057802.1:48888395-48888930 GCF_018294505.1 Triticum aestivum
CATTTTTTTAAACTTATTTGAACTCCTGACTTTTTGTGTGTTCAAAATGCACCATTCAAAGCCACATCATCATTTTTCAATCCTTTCTGACTTCATTTGTTATTTTTCATGCATTTACTAATTATTTTGAGCTATAAGACCCTAAAATTGTAAAGCATTTCAAATGAACTCTGAAAAGGTTGAAAGTTGGCATGGTATCATCATTTCATCCACATAGCATGTGCAAGAAAGATGAGAGGGTTACGGCAAAAACTGGATGCACTTCGTGTACAAAACGGACAATCTCTTTCAAAGTATCAGGATTTCATACGGAAACTCGTCTGTTAGAAAGGGATTTCATTATTTAAAACTTATTTGTACTACTGACTTTTTGTGTGTCCAAAATGCACCATTCAAAGCCACATCATCATTTTTCAATCCTTTCTGACTTCATTTGTTATTTTTCATGCATTTACTAATTATTTTGAGCTATAAGACCCTAAAATTGAAAAGCATTTCAAATGAACTCTAAAAAGGTTGAAACTTGGCATGGTAT
>NC_057802.1:48890354-48890940 GCF_018294505.1 Triticum aestivum
AAGTCGGCATGGTATCATCATTTCATCCACATAGCATGTCCAAGAAAGTTGAGAGGGTCCCGGCAAAAAATGGATGCACTTCGTGTACAAAACGGACAATCTCTTTCAAAGTATCAGGATTTCATAAGGACACTCGTCTGTTACAAAGGGATTTCATTTTTTTAAACTTATTTGAACTCCTGACTTTTTGTGTGTTCAAAATGCACCATTCAAAGCCACATCATCATTTTTCAATCTTTTCTGACTTCATTTGTTATTTTTCATGCATTTACTAATTATGTTGAGCTATAACACCCTAAAATTGAACTCCTGACTTTCAAATGAACTCTGAAAAGGTTGAAAGTCGGCATGGTATCATCATTTCATCCACATAGCATGTGCAAGAAAGTTGAGAGGGTCCCAGCAAAAAAGGATGCACTTCGTGTACAAAACGGACAATCTCTTTCAAAGTATCAGGATTTCATAAGGACACTCGTCTGTCACAAAGGGATTTCATTTTTTTAAACTTATTTGAACTCCTGACTTTTTGTGTGTTCAAAATGCACCATTCAAAGCCACATCATCATTTTTCAATCTTTTCTGACTT
>NC_057802.1:48891507-48893079 GCF_018294505.1 Triticum aestivum
ACTCTGAAAAGGTTGAAAGTTGGCATGGTATCATCATTTCATCCACATAGCATGTGCAAGAAAGTTGAGAGGGTCCCGGCAAAAACTGGATGCACTTCGTGTACAAAACGGACAATCTCTTTCAAAGTATCAGGATTTCATACGGAAACTCGTCTGTTACAAAGGGATTTCATTTTTTTAAACTTATTTAACCTCCTGACTTTTTGTGTGTTCAAAATGCACCATTCAAATCCACATCATCATTTTTCAATCCTTTCTGACTTCATTTGTTATTTTTCATGCATTTACTAATTATTTTGAGCTATAAGACGACAATATTCAAAAGCATTTCAAATGAACTCTGAAAAGGTTGAAAGTTGGCATGGTATCATCATTTCATCCACATAGCATGTGCAAGAAAGATGAGAGGGTTACGGCAAAAACTGGATGCACTTCGTGTACAAAACGGACAATCTCTTTCAAAGTATGAGGATTTCATACGGAAACTCGTCTGTTAGAAAGGGATTTCATTTTTTTAAACTTATTTGTACTCCTGACTTTTTGTGTGTCCAAAATGCACCATTCAAAGCCACATCATCATTTTTCAATCCTTTCTGACTTCATTTGTTATTTTTCATGCATTTACTAATTATTTTGAGCTATAAGACCCTAAAATTGAAAAGCATTTCAAATGAACTCTGAAAAGGTTGAAAGTTGGCATGGTATCATCATTTCATCCACATAGCATGTGCAAGAAAGTTGAGAGGCTCCCGGCAAAAACTGGATGCACTTCGTGTACAAAACGGACAATCTCTTTCAAAGTATCATGATTTCATACGGAAACTCGTCTGTTAGAAAGGGATTTCATTATTTGAAACTTATTTGTACTACTGACTTTTTGTGTGTTCAAAATGCACCATTCAAAGCCACATCATCATTTTTCAATCCTTTCTGACTTCATTTGTTATTTTTCATGCATTTACTAATTATTTTGAGCTATAAGACCATAAAATTGAAAAGCAGTTCAAATGAACTCTGAAAAGGTTGAAAGTTGGCATGGTATCATCATTTCATCCACATAGCATGTGCAAGAAAGTTGAGAGGGTCCCGGCAAAAAATGGATGCACTTCGTGTACAAAACGGACAATCTCTTTCAAAGTATCAGGATTTCATAAGGAAACTCGTCTGTCACAAAGGGATTTCATTTTTTTAAACTTATTTGAACTCCTGACTTTTTGTGTGTTCAAAATGCACCATTCAAAGCCACATCATCATTTTTCAATCCTTTCTGACTTCATTTGTTATTTTTCATGCATTTACTAATTATTTTGAGCTATAAGACCACAATATTTAAAAGCATTTCAAATGAACTCTGAAAAGGTTGAAACTTGGCATGGTATCATCATTTCATCCACATAGCATGTGCAAGAAAGATGAGAGGGTTACGGCAAAAACTGTATGCACTTCGTGTACAAAACGGACAATCTCTTTCAAAGTATCAGGATTTCATACGGAAACTCGTCTGTTAGAAAGGGATTTCATTATTTAAAACTTATTTGTACTACTTACTTTTTGTGTGTCCAAAATGCACCA
>NC_057802.1:48893722-48894728 GCF_018294505.1 Triticum aestivum
TTATTTGAACTCCTGACTTTTTGTGTGTTCAAAATGCACCATTCAAAGCCACATCATCATTTTTCAGTCCTTTCTGACTTCATTTGTTATTTTTCATGCATTTACTAATTATTTTGAGCTATAAGACCACAATATTTAAAAGCATTTCAAATGAACTCTGAAAAGGTTGAAAGTTGGCATGGTATCATCATTTCATCCACATAGCATGTGCAAGAAAGTTGAGAGGGTTACGGCAAAAACTGGATGCACTTCGTGTACAAAACGGACAATCTCTTTCAAAGTATCAGGATTTCATACGGAAACTCGTCTGTTAGAAAGGGATTTCATTATTTAGAACTTATTTGTACTCCTGACTTTTTGTGTGTCCAAAATGCACCATTCAAAGCCACATCATCATTTTTCAATCCTTTCTGACTTCATTTGTTAATTTTCATGCATTTACTAATTATTTTGAGCTATAAGACCACAATATTTAAAAGCATTTCAAATGAACTCTGAAAAGGTTGAAAGTTGGCATGGTATCATCATTTCATCCACATAGCATGTGCAAGAAAGTTGAGAGGGTTACGGCAAAAACTGGATGCACTTCGTGTACAAAACGGACAATCTCTTTCAAAGTATCAGGATTTCATACGGAAACTCGTCTGTTAGAAAGGGATTTCATTATTTAGAACTTATTTGTACTCCTAACTTTTTGTGTGTCCAAAATGCACCATTCAAAGCCACATCATCATTTTTCAATCCTTTCTGACTTCAATTGCTATTTTTCCTGCATTTAATATTTTTTTTGAGCTATAAGACCCTAAAATTGAAAAGCTTTTCAAATGAACTCTGAAAAGCTTGAAAGTTTGCATGGTATCATCATTTCATCCACATAGCATGTGCAAGAAAGTTGAGAGGGTCCCGGCAAAAACTGGATGCACTTCGTGTACAAAACGGACAATCTCTTTCAAAGTATCAGGATTTCATACGGAAACTCGTCTGTTACAAAGGGATTTCATTTTTT
>NC_057802.1:48896761-48900600 GCF_018294505.1 Triticum aestivum
GAGAGGGTCCCGGCAAAAACTGGATCCACTTCATGTACAAAACGGACAATCTCTTTCAAAGCATCAGGATTTCATACGGAAACTCGTCTGGTATAAAGGGATTTCATTTTTTAAAACTTATTTGAACTCCTCACTTTCTGTGTGTTCAAAATGCACCATTCAAAGCCACGTCATCATTTGTCAATCCTTTCTGACTTCATTTGTTATTTTTCATGCATTTACTAATTATTTTGAGCTATAAGACCATAAAATTGAAAACCATTTCAAATGAACTCTGAAAAGGTTGAAAGTTGGCATGGTATCATCATTTCATCCACATAGCATCTGCAAGAAGGTTGAGAGGGTCCCGGCAAAAATGGATGCACTTCGTGTACAAAACGGACAAAATCTTTCATAGTATCAGGATTTCATACGGAAACTCGTCTGTTACAAAGGGATTTCATTTTTTTAAACTTATTTGAACTCCTGACTTTTTGTGTGTTCAAAATGCACCATTCAAAGCCACATCATCATTTTTCGATCCCTTCTGACTTCATTTGTTATTTTTTACGCATTTACTAATTATTTTGAGCTATAAGACCCTAAAATGAAAAGCATTTCAAATGAACTCTGAAAAGGTTGAAAGTTGGCATGGTATCATCATTTCATCCACATAGCATGTGCAAGAAAGTTGAGAGGGTTACAGCAAAAACTGGATGCACTTCGTGTACAAAACGGACAATCTCTTTCAAAGTATCAGGATTTCGTACGGAAACTCGTCTGTTACAAAGCGATTTCATTTTTGAAAACTTATTTGAACTCCTGACTTTTTGTGTGTCCAAAATGCACCATTCAAAGCCACATCATCATTTTTCAATCCTTTCTGACTTCATTTGTTATTTTTCATGCATTTACTAATTATTTTGAGCTATAAGACCATAAAATTGAAAAGCATTTCAAATGAACTCTGAAAAGGTTGAAACTTGGCATGGTATCATCATTTCATCCACATAGCATCTGCAAGAAGGTTGAGAGGGTCCCGGCAAAAAATGGATGCACTTCGTGTACAAAACGGACAATCCCTTTCAAAGTATCAGGATTTCATACGGAAACTCGTCTGTTACAAAGGGATTTCATTTTTTTAAACTTATTTAAACTCCTGACTTTTTGTGTGTTCAAAATGCACCATTCAAAGCCACATCATCATTTTTCAATCCCTTCTGACTTTATTTGTTATTTTTTATGCATTTACTAATTATATTGAGCTATAAGACCCTAAAATGAAAAGCATTTCAAATGAACTCTGAAAAGGTTGAAAGTTGGCATGGTATCATCATTTCATCCACATAGCATGTGCAAGAAAGTTGAGAGGGTTACGGCAAAAACTGGATGCACTTCGTGTACAAAACGGACAATCTCTTTCAAAGTATCATGATTTCATACGGAAACTCGTCTGTTACAAAGGGATTTCATTTTTTAAAACTTATTTGAACTCCTGACTTTTTGTGTGTTCAAAATGCACCATTCAAAGCCACATCATCATTTTTCAATCCTTTCTGACTTCATTTGTTATTTTTCATGCATTTACTAATTATTTTGAGCTATAAGACACTAAAATTGTAAAGCATTTCAAATGAACTCTAAAAGGTTGAAAGTTGGCATGGTATCATCATTTCTTCCACATAGCATGTGTAAGAAAGTTGAGTGGGTCCTGGCAAAAACTGGATGCGCTTCGTGTACAAAACGGACAATCTCTTTCAAAGTATCAGGATTTCATACGGAAACTCGTCTGTTACAAAGGGATTTCATTTTTTTAAACTTATTTGAACTCCTGACTTTTTGTTTCAAAATGCACCATTCAAAGCCACATCATCATTTTTCAATCCTTTCTGACTTCATTTGTTATTTTTCATGCATTTACTAATTATTTTGAGCTATAAGACCCTAAAAATGAAAAGCATTTCAAATGAACTCTGAAAAGGTTGAAAGTTGGCATGGTATCATCATTTCATCCACATAGCATGTGCAAGAAAGTTGAGAGGGTTACGGCAAAAACTGGATGCACTTCGTGTACAAAACGGACAATCTCTTTCAAAGTATCAGGATTTCATACGGAAACTCGTCTGTTACAAAGGGATGTCATTTTTTGAAACTTATTTGAACTCCTGACTTCTTGTGTGTTCAAAATGCACCATTCAAAGCCGCATCATCATTTTTCAATCCTTTCTGACTTCATTTGTTATTCTTCATGCATTTACTAATTATTTTGACCTATAAGACCATAAAATTGAAAAGCAGTTCAAATGAACTCTGAAAAGGTTGAAAGTCGGCATGGTATCATCATTTCATCCACGTAGCATGTGCAAGAAAGTTGAGAGGGTCCCGGCAAAAAATGGATGCACTTCGTGTACAAAACGGACAATCTCTTTCAAAGTACTAGGATTTCATACGGAAACTCGTCTATTACAAAGGGATTTCATTTTTTTAAACTTCTTTGAACTCCTGACTTTTTGTGTGTCCGAAATGCACCATTCAAAGCCACATCATCATTTTTCAATCCTTTCTGGCTTCGTTTGTTATTTTTCATGCATTTACTAATTATTTTGAGCTATAAGACCCTAAAATTGAAAAGCATTTCAAATGAACTCTAAAAAGGTTGACAGTTGGCATGGTATCATCATTTCATCCACATAGCATGTGCAAGAAAGTTGGGAGGGTCCCGGCAAAAAACAGGATGCACTTCGTGTACAAAACGGACAATCTCTTTCAAAGTATCAGGATTTCATACGGAAACTCGTCTGGTACAAAGGGATTTCATTTTTTAAAACTTATTTGTACTCCTGACTTTTTGTGTGTTCAAAATGCACCATTCGAAGCCACGTCATCATTTGTCAATCCTTTCTGACTTCATTTGTTATTTTTCATGCATTTACTAATTATTTTGAGCTATAAGACCATAAAATTGAAAAGCATTTCAAATGAACTCTGAAAAGGTTGAAAGTTGGCATGGTATCATCATTTCATCCACATAGCATCTGCAAGAAGGTTGAGAGGGTCCCGGCAAAAAATGGATCCATTTCGTGTACAAAACGGACAATCTCTTTCAAAGTATCAGGATTTCATACGGAAACTCGTTTGTTACAAAGGGATTTCATTTTTTAAACTTATTTGAACTCCTGACTTTTTGTGTGTTCAAAATGCACCATTCAATGCCACATCATCATTTTTCAATCCCTTCTGACTTCATTTGTTATTTTTTATGCATTTACTAATTATTTTGAGCTATAAGACCCTAAAATGAAAAGCATTTCAAATGAACTCTGAAAAGGTTGAAAGTTGGCATGGTATCATCATTTCATCCACATAGCATGTGCAAGAAAGTTGAGAGGGTTACGGCAAAAACTGGATGCACTTCGTGTACAAAACGGACAATCTCTTTCAAAGTATCAGGATTTCATACGGAAACTCGTCTGTTACAAAGAGATTTCATTTTTTAAAACTTATTTGAACTCCTGAGTTTTTGTGTGTCCAAAATGCACCATTCAAAGCCACATCATCATTTTTCAATCCTTTCTGACTTCATTTGTTATTTTTCATGCATTTACTAATTATTTTGAGCTATAAGACCATAAAATTGAAAAGCATTTCAAATGAACTCTGAAAAGGTTGAAAGTTGGCATGGTATCATCATTTCATCCACATAGCATCTGCAAGAAGGTTGAGAGGGTCCCAGCAAAAAATGGATGTACAAAACGGATAATCCCTTTCAAAGTATCAGGATTTCATACGGAAACTCGTCTGTTACAAAGGGATTTCATTTTTTTAAACTTATTTGAACTCCTGACTTTTTGTGTGTTCAA
>NC_057802.1:48900667-48901346 GCF_018294505.1 Triticum aestivum
ACTCCATTTGTTATTTTTCATGCATTTACTAATTATTTTGAGCTATAAGACCATAAAATTGCAAAGCAGTTCAAATGAACTCTAAAAAGGTTGAAAGTCGGCATGGTATCATCATTTCATCCACATAGCATGTGCAAGAAAGTTGAGAGGTTCCCGGCAAAAAATGGATGCACTTCATGTACAAAACGGACAATCTCTTTCAAAGTATCGGGATTTCATACGGAAACTCGTCTGTTACAAAGGGATTTCATTTTTTTAAAATTATTTGAACTCCTGACTATTTGTGTGTTCAAAATGCACCATTCAAAGCCACATCATCATTTTTCAATCCTTTCTGACTTCATTTGTTATTTTTCATGCATTTACTAATTATTTTGAGCTATAAGACGCTAAAATTGAAAAGCATTTCAAATGAACTCTGAAAAGGTTAAAAGTTGGCATGGTATCATCATTTCATCCACATAGCATGTGTAAGAAAGTTGAGAGGGTCCTGGCAAAAACTGGATGCACTTCGTGTACAAAACGGACAATCTCTTTCAAAGTATCAGGATTTCATACGGAAACTCGTCTGTTACAAAGGGATTTCATTATTTAGAACTTATTTGTACTCCAGACTTTTTGTGTGCCCAAAATGCACCATTCAAAGCCACATCATCATTTTTCAATCCGTTCTGACTTC
>NC_057802.1:48901819-48903093 GCF_018294505.1 Triticum aestivum
ATCCACATAGCATGTGCAAGAAAGTTGAGAGGGTTACGGCAAAAACTGGATGCACTTCATGTACAGAACGGACAATCTCTTTCTAAGTATCAGGATTTCATACGGAAACTCGTCTGTTACAATGGGATTTCATTTTCTAAAACTTATTTGAACTCCTGGCTTTTTGTGTGTTCAAAATGCACCATTCAAAGCCACATCATCATTTTTCAATCCTTTCTGACTTCATTTGTTATTTTTCATGCATTTACTAATTATTTTGAGCTATAAGACCATAAAATTGAAAAGCATTTCAAATGAACTCTGAAAAGGTTGAAAGTTGGCATGGTATCATCATTTCATCCACATAGCATGTGCAAGAAAGTTGAGAGGGTTACGGCAAAAACTATTTTCATTTTGAGAGGAGCTCAACAAGGCAGAGAGGGACGGGCTTATAAACCGGTGTGAGTGCCCTTCGGTTGGCGAGGTGGGACTAAACTCTGGCCGCAACGAGGACCAACCCTTTAGTACCGGTTTGTGGCACAAACCGGGACTAATGGTCATGGTCCAGGGGCGAGGCGCATTGGTCCCGGTTCATGCGTTGAACCGGGACCAAAAGGTCCAGACGAACCGGGACCAGTGGCCCGGCCGGCCCCCTGGGCTCACGAACCGGGACTAATGCACCCCATGGGTCCCGGTTCGTGCGGAATCAGGACTAATGGGCTGGCCAGGCCCGGACGAAAGCCCTGTTTTCTACTAGTGCAACTATGAGCACTGCATACTCTAGTACAGATGTTGTCAGTGCTCCACTAGTACGATTGGACAGGGAGCTTAAAAAAAGTTACTATTGGACTGGCTATACGTGGCGAAATCCTAGTAGGAAGAGCATGCGCGAGAACAAGCACGTTCACGTGGTTGAAAACAAATTGGAAACCATCTCGAGTACAAATCTAGGAGTACGTACGAATCTAACAATATTGATTGGGCGTTGTTGAATGTTGATACTTTTTTATCAAAGTAGAGATACTTTGACTACACATAAAACTTATATGTAAACTAGAAAGGATAGGAGGGAGTATATTGTACGTTCAAAAACGAAACGAACATTGAATACCCTTTATATATGATTTGCGGATGCTATGATCACCGGTTCAAAATTTTGAATCCGCCTTAGGTATCACACATGCCCCCACTCGTTCTCTCTCGATTTCATCTCGGGGTCCAGAGATCGATTGAAAGAGGACTAGGGCGGGTACAATACGTTCGTTTCGCTTATGAACATACAATATACTCCCTCT
>NC_057802.1:48903313-48978478 GCF_018294505.1 Triticum aestivum
TTATCTCCTTGCACGACACGCAATTGATCTCTGAACATCAATCGATCTCGTCAACCTGTGTCGGGGCATGCATGAACCGAATGGGATGCCAAAACTAAGACGCGAAGCGACACGTAGTGGAGGCAAAGTGAAACTTCAAACGAACCGTTTGTTTGTATGCATGTCGGACAAATTACAAATAAACATTGGAAATACAAGCATGGTCTAGGCCCACATGCGAATGATACTCGGCAGAATGTTCAAACGAGGCATGCGGGAGGATGGACTCGACCGGAGGGCGACATGGTCGATGGAGAAGAGGGTTGGAGATGAAAGAGAAATAAGCAAACGCCACATGATTATACTTGACCGGCTCAAATAAACAATAAGTTGTCTCGCTTGGCCTACATAGCGAAAGGCCTAATGTGCAACGCGGAGCACTGACGCTCGAATATGGCCGGGAAAACAGGGAAACCGACATGTGGGGCACACCTATCGGGACGACGTAGCGCAAACTAGTCCAATGGAGGAGCTGGCCCACGACCTCCTTGCCACCGGCAACCGTTCATGTGGGTCGTGGGGGCCAACAACGTGGCGTAGCTCCAGCACCGCCTCTGGACACGACGACCGCGGTGAGCGACACGCTCATCGTCGCTAGACACGGTCGGTTTCAGTGTGCCGAGGGTGGCGTTAGTGCTGTGGCACGACCAACAGCTAGTATGTTTGGTTTGTGCCCAAGGTTGCCCCATCAAAGCATTAGGTAGCCAAAATTTTGGTTGAGGTTTTGGTTGCCCATGATTTGGCCGACATCGGCAAGAAAAATGAACTAGAGTTGGCTAGAGTTCATTGGCATGCCAAAAAAATGGCAACCATCCATTTTTGGGTCATGACCAAAACCTCAAAAAAAAAATGGCAACCATCCAAACAAAGACCAATCTTTGGGTCAAGACCAAAATTTTGGTAAGGTGCACTTTGGCCACAATCCAAACACACCCCAACACCCGGCTCGTCGAGGATGCACGGGGCGCTGGGACGCGTCCGCGGAGTGGTGTAGCGCGGTCAACTGCATCCTCAGGACCTGAGACCATGCCGGGTCGTCTTGCTTTTTCAATGACATGCGTCGATCGCATGTGAGCAAAGGGCATCTTCAACATTGCCACGACCGCAGCTGACTACCCTGGCACACCAAAAACCCTCGTCCCTCGCACCGTCGCATGGTGCGTTCCCAGCCGGCGCTAGCTGCCCGCTTTCATGCCGTCCATCCGTATGCCATCGTTAAGAGGCTCGGTGCCCGAGGAACCAACTCCGGCGGCTTAATGACGCACCAGGACACTTGGCCTCACCGGAATGCGTTACTTAAAGCGGCAACGCCCAGCTAACCTCCACACCATAGCGCATCGTCGTCCTACCTGGCACCACATCCGCCATGACTGCAAGCGCGAACGCTCTACGGGAGAGCTTGTCTTCGGGGATGGAGCTCGAGGTCGCCGCCCTTGCTCAAGTCGCCGCACAAGTGGTGGCCATGCTGGCGGCCGATGACGGGAGCACCATCAGCCACGCGTCCTATTTGCCGCCGGCCAACGTCCGGCACCGCCGAGGTCGGGGACTCCTCCGAGGATGAGTAGGGCATGGGAGGCGGCAAGGCATGGTGTGCCAACTGGCCAGTCCATCTCCCGTGTTCTACTTTTCCTCGCCGGAGACCGCACCTTCACTTCACGGGTCTTGAACCCCGCCCCCGTACATGGAGATCGCAGATGGAGGACGTCGGTCGCCGCCGTAGAATAGGTTTAGGGTCGGGTTTCTTTTATTTTTCTGTCCTATAAAAGTTCGAAATGTAATGAAAATCTGCCGTGTTTGCATTAATCTCGGCCGGTGTATATGAATTTCACAATAATATAGTATATTGTAGGAGTACTAGCAAGATGCCCGTGCGTTGCACGGAAGATCAAGATCTTGTGGGAGAAAAGGATGAACGAGGGAAGGCCTTATCTGCAAATGCACATTCATGCATTTCACATTTTTCTACATCTACGGGAACCTACGAAAGGGTTAACGTAAATTGCCTCTCTCTCTCCTCCCCTGATTTTCATGGTGGTGGGCCCCTCCCTCCCCCCAATCTACAATCAACAGCTCACACGTTTCACATTATGTTAATTACGTAACTGGGACTACGTAGGTGTAGCATTACTAGTCCTAAAAAACCCAACTAAGACAACCTCCCAGCATATCGCGCGGGAAAAGACCCGGTCGCGCCGTTTTAGTCGGGATTACCGGATTACTAGTAGTAGTATCGATGGATCGCGCGAAGCAACAAGTTTTTTTTACGGGGCGAAGTGCCTAGTTTAAAAGGAAAAAAGGCGGTACACTCACAGCACCCCTGTCGCGGTCGCATTGCACCCCACACACGTTCGGTCCTGCACACGGCTCACGCAAACGGAACGCGCTTCGGCTTGCCTCTTCACTGACACGTGGGACTGCACTTGGAGAAACTGACCATGCGCCAAACTCCCCCCGCCCACCGCGCGAAAATCCTCCCCCCCCACCCACCCAAAAATTCCCCCAAATCCTAGATTCAACCGCCCTTCAGCCAACTAGCCAATAATATTCCCCAAACATCCCTCCCCCCGTCCCCTCCACTCCATTCGCTCCGCCAAAGCCGCCCTCCCCTCCATGCTGATACGTCGGCGCTGCGGTTCGCCGAGGGGACGCACGGCGATCCTCTCGCTCCCACAGTACGCTCTCGTAGACTGTCGTCCTCTAGCCACGCCGCCACCGCTGGCGACGTTCTTGTGGAGGCGCACGGCGGTCAGCGCCGCCACCGCTGGCGACGTTCGTGTGGAGACGCATGGCGGTCAGCTTCTCCCACGGTACGCGCTTTCTAGACTGAGGCCCCGTGCATGTCGACGTAGCGTTGAATGTTAGCTGATAGACGCTGTTAATCTCACTGTTTGCCGAAGTAGTTTACAGTCAATATGCTCTGCTTAAGAAGCTTCCTTGCCCTGTTCTGCACTCAATCTGCTTAGCTGAGATGGCATGCCAAGGCCGATTAGTTGCTAAAATATCATGCCATATATTTATTGTGACGTAGATTGCAATGGTCTAGTAGCCAATCTGTTAGGTGAAATAGCTCTACACCGTTTTATACTCGATCTTTGTTGCTGCGATGGCCTTCGATAGTTCGATGGCTGTGTGCTTGGCCTCATTGACTGCTGAAACAGCCTGCCATAATTTTGCACTCAAATTTGTTTGCTGAATTAGCTTTACATATATTTCGTTACTTAGATCTGCTTGTCCAAATATCTTGCCATAGCTTTAGACATCGACCTAGGTATTTTCTTCTGGACTTCATAAAAAAGCATATATGTTTTTCCTGTAATATCTAGTAGAAGAACTAATTTGTATGTCTAATAGATGGACATGACTTGGATAACTTCTGCTCAAAGATTCTCCGCTGCATATGTCGAGGGGGTTGAAAACTTCATGAACTTTATCAGAGCTGAGTACGGTGGTCCGAAATCAGATGTGCTCTGCCCATGTAGCAGTTGTATGAACTCAGTTACAAGACCCCAGTCAACTGTGCAAAGTCATCTGCACTTGTATGGGATGTCGGTCACATATACTAGGTGGGTTCATCATAGTGAAGCTGTGAACGTCAATGTTATTGACTACGTGGAAGCAGCAGATCACCATCTTGATCTGCCTGATGCTCAGGTGGAAGAGGAGGAGGAGGAGGAGGTGGTGGCGGAGCCAGTGAGTTTGACCAACATTGAAACAATGCTACGAAATGCTCGTGCATTCCGTGAACTTTCACCTGCAGAAGAAAAACGGTGGGCCCGCATGTTGGAACAATGCAACGTGGCTGTCACCCCAGGAAATAAGCTGTCAGTATTCTTAGCTATGGCACCTTTCTTCAGGTGAAGACATCTGAGCGGATGACCAACAAATCATTCGATGCGATGTTGGGTGCTTTCCGCAAAGCTTTCCCAGATGTGTCTGAGCTACCACACACCTACAGTAAAATGAAGAATTTCCTTCGTGCAGTTGGAATTGGATATAATATGATCCATGTTTGTAAGAATAATTGTGTTCTATTCCGGAAGGATTATGCCAACTTAAGTGAATGCCCGAAATGCAAATCATCAAGATGGAAAGATGGCGATGCTGTGAAGAGGATTCCTCATAATGTTCTAAGACATTTTTCAATTACACCAAGATTGTAGAGGTTGTTTCATGATGCTGAAACAAGAGAGGATGTACTGTGGCATTCTAGGAACCAGGATTTCAGAGATCAGAATGTAATGAGCCATCCATCACATGGTAGTGAGTGGAAAAGCTTCAATCAGAAGCACGAAACGTTTGCTGCTGACCCGAGAAACATTAGACTCGGCTTAGCTTTAGATGGATTTAACCCATTTGGCCACCAGAGCGCCACATATAGCATGTGGCCAGTGCTTGTTATCCCTTACAACATGCCTCCAAATGTCTGCACCAAAGAATCAAACTACATGATGGCCTTGCTCATCCCAGGTCCAAAAAGTCCTGGAAAGGATTTTGATTTGTTCATGGAGCCTCTTGTGGAGGAACTTCAACAGCTATGGAGGGGTGTTCTCACTCGAGACCTATATAGCAGCCCAGCAACTGATTTCTTTCTGCGTGCTGTTATAATTTGGTGCATCCATGATTATCCAGCTTTGGGCATTATGTCAGGGAAAACGACACATGGTTACAATGCATGTGTTTGCTGTGACAGGAATCCGCTGTCATACGCAATACTTAGCAAGATCTGTTACATTGGACACCGTCGTTTCCTTGCCAAGGACAAGCCGCATCCTAGAAAATACCGAAGACATGTGTTCAATGCAAAGCATGAAAACCGTGATGCGCCAAAGAGGCTCACCGCCGATGAGTTGCAAGTGGAATTAGAGAAGATCAGGCATATTACACCAGGAAACCATCCTGATAATGGTAGCGAAAAAAGGAAGCATGGCAAGGCAGAAGAGAGATTATTGTTTACCCGCAGGTCCACTTTGTGGGACTTGGAGTATTGGAAAGATTTGGATCTGCGGCATAATCTTGATGTGATGCACATCGAGAAAAATATATGTGACAGCATTATCGGCACACTTCTTAATATTGAAGGCAAGACGAAAGATACCTTAAAATCTAGGATTGATTTGACACACCTGGGTATCAGAAAGGATTTGCAGGTGCAAGATGAAGGTAAACCATGGGATATGGCACTAGCTGTGTACCTCTTGGACAAGGTAAAAAGGAAAGAATTCTGCAAGGTCCTGTCACGTGTGAGATTCCCACATGGATTTGCTTCCAACCCTGAAAGGAGAGTCAGTGCAGATGGAGACAAGGTACAAGGGTTGAAAACTCATGACTGCCACGTCCTACTTCAAAGGGTTTTACCTGTTATCCTTACAGGATTGGGCCGCCCTGACTTATACAGAGCAGTTGCAGAGTTGGGACAATTCTTCAGGGAACTCTGCGGTAGAAATATCATGATAGATGCTTTGGAGCATCTTAGAGACAAGATACCAACTATCCTATGCGACCTTGAGAAGATATATCCTCCAGCCTTCTTTGATGTGATGGTGCATTTGGCTGTTCATCTACATGATGAGGCACTACTTAGAGGTCCAGTACAGTATGGCTGGATGTACCCTATTGAAAGGCGGCTAGGCACTTTCAAGGGCTATGTTAGGAACAGAGCTAGACCCAAGGGTTCCATTGCAGAGGCCTACATTGCTACAGAAGCGTTGACATTCTGCTCAAAATACATTGAAACAGCTGATCAGCTTAGCAAAGACATGGATGAAGACAATCCCGGGCTCAATGTTTTCGATTATTCTGTTCGAGTTACAGGAAAGAGTAGACAAGAGGACAAACCTAAAGATTTGGACAAAATGGTTTGGTATGTGTTGAATAACTGTCCTGAGATACTACCTTATATCAAGTAAGTGCTAAGTACTGCAGCTTATACATCGTAATCTACTAAACTTGCAGCACATTCTTATATATTTAGATGTTTGACGCGATCACTATGTTGTGCAGCATCTACAAAAAGGAGTTACTGCCGCAAAATCCAAGAAACATTGACAAACTGGTTATGGCAGGATTTGCGAAATGGTTCAAGAGCCATGTAAGCTTTTGAATTGCACTGTCAGTTTTTTTAATATATTGAGTACATAAGATGATCAGCTTGTCTATTTTCTAGCCATAGGTTAAGAAGATGCGGGAGGATGGGCAGGCAGTTGATGATGCCCTTTACTCACTAGCAATGGGTCCTGATACTCGGGTAAGACATTATGAATCTTGCGTTGTTGGAGATGTGCGCTACAACACCCTTGCACGAGACGAAGGCAAGAAGACACAAAACAGTGCCATCATGAGCACGGATACGTATGACAAAGAGACAACTGAAATGTATGCTAACATAACAAACATTGTTCAGTTGCAGTATATCTCTAGTTTCGAGGATCATCGGTGTGTGGTTCTGTTGTCTTGTCGTTGGTATAACCTGTTTTCCAGGATCGCAAAACCCAGAGCTAATGATTATTTCAAATCCGTCAATGTCAAGGCAGCGTACCAGACCAACGAGCCTTTTATTTTGGCAAATCAAGCAACACAGATCTTTTTCTTGGAAGACACATTTGCACGTAGCGATGACTGGAGAGTAGTGCAAAGGTTTGAGCAGAGGAATTCGTTTAATGAAGTTGCACAACAAGACGATGCTTACACTGCTCCTGATGTACAAGATAACACAGATGTTCCTAATATCTTTGAGAACCATCACATCAATGACGCCGGCGAAAAGATTGCCTGTCGTGATGTGGACATACAAGAGTTGATCAAGAAGAAGCCAACGTTCGAGGACGTTGAGGACGAAGAAGAAGATGACACCATGGGGAATTACGATTCAGACTGATACACATGGCGAAGATGTTGACACTACTGCTGCGGATGATGATTACATTGCTTTTGTCGTATTTGCCTGTCAGAAGACGTTTTTTATCTACTATGTGAAATTGTGTTTGCTATGACAACTGAAACCTGATGAACATGTTGTTTAGTATTTTCCTGTGAGAACATCACTTGTTATGTATGCTGATTTGTGTTTGGTGATTGTATGACGACTAAAACATGATGACATTGTTGTTTAGTTGTACTCATATTTGGCTGTGAAACTTGAATTTGATGACATAGTTTGCTGTTGGACTGCAATTTGCTCGACGTCTTCGAATGAGAACAAAGCTGACCTGATAGGTCCTCTGCTAATTTATTTATTTATTACCAAAAGGGCCTCTGCTATTTATTTATTTATGAGGAAAAGGGGATACCCCCTGATTTCCGTTAATAGAAATCATTAGATGTTCACAACACTACGCCCAGCCTGCTACACAGGTTTCATTCATTACTAGTTTCAGCAAAGTGCTCATGTCATAGCCACTGAATACATCACGAGTGCTACATACACTGCAAATAAAGAGACAATCATCCTACAGAGCACATCGATTTTGCCCATTATCTTCACAAGCTCTTTCATCTCCTCATTGCTGTCAAGGCCGTTCAGCAGCTGTTGCTTGGCCATGATCAGAGGAACTGCATCTTTAACCTTCTGCTCTGCATCTTCCTCTTCTGCCGTTCCTTCAGTTACTTGTCCAACACCCCAACCTGCTGGTATTGGGATTCCTCGGCTAACCAAATAATCAGCGTAGTTGCACTCCCCCACATCAGCAACTTCCCAGAAATATAAATCACACGAATCTTCCCTTTTCTGCACGAATCAAATTGGAAGATCATCAACCAAACTATTAAAAAAATCAGTAACTGAAAGCAGCAGAAGAACACTTAAATATATTATTACCCCATGATTCGGGCATTTGTAGAAGACTCGGCCAGGGTTGAGGATTGTGGTTGAGACGCGATGGATGACTCTGCGTGATTTGCAGCAGTGGCACCACACCAACGGCAACGGGTTGCGATGAGCAACCGGCTGCGGTGCGCGTGCCGGCGGGGGGGGGGGGGATGAGACCCACAAGCGATGGTACGGGTGGTGACTTGGCGCATATTTGGTTGTTGCCTGCTGAAGAGCAGGTGGACGAGCAGCCAGCGGACATGGTTGTTGCGGCCAGAGCTTCTGATGCTAGGAGAGTAAGTAGAGAAGAGGAGAAGCGAACGTTGCATATGTCAGTTTCATTACTTGCAGAGTAGCATAGCACCATATATAGTCATAGTCTAGGTTTGGATTCGAACCAGCTACAGCTACAGGAGCACGTCTCTCTTTTTTCTAAAACTCAGCAACGTCTCTTTACTAGTACACTAGCTTGTTCTGTACGCCTTCTCAAGTCTTTGATTCCTCCACCTGACATCTGGGACCCATCGGAAGGGTCTCTGTATTTCTTGAAAAAAATGTGCCCCCCGCTGACAGGTCGGACCCACCAGCTATCTTCGCACGCAAGGAAGTGCCTCCTTATTACGCACAAAAAACGAATACTCCCCCTGCCAGCTGGAACCCAATATCGTGGGAGGCTGACTTGTGGGCCTACCAAGTTGACGGGGACGGAGGGCTTTGTCAACTTAGTCAATATGAACGATTCTAGCTCCAGTTATCGTACGATGTTCATCCAACAGCAGTAGTGCTTCTTCAACCTCTGGTCTTCTTGCTCCAGCCGCCCAAACCAGCGCCGGTCGTGTCGTGTGCTCCTGCCTCCCGTGGCCGACTGTGATGCCGCGGAGGCCTCACCGCCCCCTACTACTCCCACCGCTCGCCAGGCCATCCCTCTACTCACCCACACCCCCTGTTATTCTGCGACGACGGCAGCCTCACACCGCAGCCGAACCAGTGAACCCTCGTACTCCTCTCCGCGTGGGCATCCACTGCTGCGTCGTCCCCAGCTCCGCGTTGTCCCCTTCCTAGGCCTCACTGTCGTCCACCGCCTTGGTGCTCTGGAGCGGCGTGGTCAATGTGGTCAATGACCGACTTCTATCGGAAGAGTACTGTACGTGGAGAGGCTGACAGCTGGGTCCACGGCCACGGCCCAGTTTTTTTTGTGATTTGCCAAGTAAGTCGTTTGTCAGGCCTGTTGGGCTGCAAATCTTTCAAGACGAGGAGAGCTTCATTCGGCTGGCCGAGAAAATGGCCTATCAGTAATGAGAAATGGGCTGTACATTTTTAAAACACATCAAACCGGCAATTAGTTTCAAATTTCTTTTTTTTCATTTCGAGATTTTAAATTGCATTAATTTTTATGCGTGGACAATTTGTTAGATTTTATATTGATATATATTTATTTTTAAAATCAGTTTGAATGTGACTCGAAATTTTGGGATTAAAAACAGTTCGGACCGCACCGAAATATGCAAGATTTCGTATAATTTTTTAACCGTGGCCACAATATGGGCTGTAATGCTAACAAAAAATATGGGCTCCAAAAAAACCTTAAGAATTAGCAAATGGACTGTAAATTATTAGAAATAATGATAGATGGGCTGTATGCTGTTTTCCACAGATTTGAGGCTTTTCTAAAAAAAAGGTTGACGCACAAGCAGTGACTGTTGGATGTCCATCCAACGGCCGTCGTGCTTCTTCAATCTCTGCTCTTTCTGCTCCAGCCGCTCAAACAAGCGCCGGCGGGACTGCCTGCTCCCTCCTCCCCGCGGCCGGCTGTGCTGCCGTGCCGGCCTCACCGCCCCACCGTACTCCCATCGCTGGCCTAGCCATCCCTCTACTCATCCACACCTGCTGTTATTCTCCGGCGACGGCAGACGAACCAGTAAACCCTCGTACAGTCGTACTCCCCTCCGCGTGGGAAACAACTGCCGAGTCTTCCCTGCCTCCGTGTCGTTCCCTTCCTAGGCCTCGCCGTCGTCCACCGCCCTGGTGCTCTCGGCGCGGCGTGGTCAACGTGGTCAAGGAACGACTTCCATCGGAAGAGTATTGTACGTGGAGAGGCTGACAGCTGGGTCCACGGCAGCCGCAAGGAAGTGCCTCCTTATTACGCGGAAAATAATTATTCCTCCACCTGACAGCAGGGACCCACCGGACGGGCCACCGTATTTGGCGAAAAAACGTTTCCCCCTGACTGCTGGGACCCACCGGACGGGCCAACGTATTTCGCGAAAAAAAAGTCCCCCCCCCCCCCCGCTGTCAGCTCGGATCCACTGGAGGTGCCTCCTTATTACGCATAAAAAATGAATACTCCCCCTGCTAGTTGGGACCCACCTTGGTGGGAGGCTGACTTGTGGGCCTACTAAGTTGACGGGGATGGAGTGCTTTGTCAACTTAGTCAATATGAACAATACTAGCTCCAATGACCGTACGATGTCCATCCAACAGCCGTAGTGCTTCTTCAACCTCTAGTCTTCTTGCTCCAGCCGCCCAAAGCAGCGCCGGTCGTGCCGCACGCTCCTGCCTCCTGTGGCCGGCTGTGCTGCCGCGGAGGCCTCACCGCCCCCTACTATTCCCACCGCTGGCCAGGCCCTGTGGTGACGGCAGCCTCACACCGCAGCCGAACTAGTGAACCCTCATACTCCTCTCCGCGCGGGCTTCCACTGCCGCGTCTTCCCCGGCTCCGCGTCGTCCCCTTCCTAGGCCTCGCCGTCGTCCACCGCCCTGGTGCTCTCGGCGCGGCGTGGTCAACTTGGTCAAAGAACGGCTTCCATCGGGCGTGGACTGTACGTGGAGAGGCTGACAGCTGGGTCCACGGCCGCAGCAAGGAAGTGCCTCCTTATTACGCGCATAATAATTATTCCTCCACCTGACAGCAGGGACCCACCGGACGGGCCACCGTATTTCACAAAAAATGTTTCCCCCTGACTGTTGGGACCCACCAGCTACATCTTCGCACGCAAGGAAGTGCGTCCGGGCAAAAAAATGATTTGCCCCCTGACTGCTGGGACCCACCAGCTACATCTTCGCACGCAAGGAAGTGCCTGACAGTCGGGACCCACCTGGTCGAAGCGTACGTAGCGTTGTCATTCTGGTCGCGAACGTGTACGTACATATTGATCGATGTAGAGGCGCGCACGTGTCGTAGTAGAGGCGCGCACGTAGCATGTACACGTACGTACAGCGGCCAGTGTGCAAGAAAGAAAATACGGCCACATACGTACATACGGGCAGGATCTCGAACGCCTACTCGCGCATACGTACGGCCAGGGCTCGTGTACATGGTTGGGTCGGAACGGAGAAACTACGTCGTCGTCGTGTTCATGGGGAGCCAACCGGCTGGGTTGGAACGGAATGCGTCGTCGTGTTCATCGAGAGGGCTTGGACGGAACAGCCGACGGAAACGAGGCCTGTCGTACCGCAGAATGGAGGAAACGGCCTTGTGTTCGATCGGCCACGTTCGAAACAGGATCCTGTTCATCGGGAGGGGTCTAGCATACCGCAAAACGGAGGAAACGGACCTCCTACAGTTAAAACGGGGGTCCTGTTGATCGGGAGGGATGTGGCGTACCGCAAAACGGAGGAAACGGACTTGTGTTGGAGCGCTACGGTCGAAACGTGGGTCATGTTCATTGGGAGGGGCGTGGCGTACCGCAAAACGGGACTCCACGGGATACTGTTCATCTCCACCGTCGACCCCCTCCAGCCTCCACGGGCGACTGTTCATCCACCGTCGACCTCCTCCAGCCTCCACCTGCGACTGTTCATCCACGAGCTCCTGTTCATCTAGCCTCCACCGCGCGCTACTCCACCGGCTACTGTTCAACCAGCCCTCTCCACGGGCTCCTGTTCAACCACCCATCCATGGGCTACTGTTCATCCAGTCCTCCACCATCTACTGTTCATCCTGCCCTCCACGGGGTGGTTCTGTTCATCCAGCCCTCCACGGGGTCCTGTTCAACCACCCCTCCACAGGCACCCCTTCACCGTCTACTGTTCATCCAACCCTCCACACCACGGGGTCCTGTTCATCCAGAGGCAACGCCACCGCTCACTGTTCATCCAACCCCCCCCCCTGCAACGCTCACTGTTCATCCAATCGATCGGCTTCAGTTAGCAGCAGTAGCGAAGAAATCGCTCGATCGCGTTCAGTTAACAGCCATCCATCGATCGCTCGGGTTCAGTAACGCGTAGCCTGTAGTGCAATCGCTCGGGTTCGGTTAGAGCCCAACGCCTCGCTCGGGTTCGGTTAGAGCCCAACGCCTCGCACACACGCGCATACGTACGAGATAAACGCGCATCGCTCGGCCCCCGACCACCCACCGTAACCGGGGACTCCCCGATATTTTCCGCGCCCTCGCTTCTACCACGGTTTTTTCCGTCATGGATGGCCCAAAGAATGTCATGCAGCTGCGTCTCCGGCACGCCCAGGACGAAAAGCCCATTTTTTCATGATTTTTTGTCATAGAAATAGGAACCCACCACATCTATGATGATACCGGGTTTTGTCACAATTATCGTCATAGAAATGTCATAAGTATGACAGAAAAGATTTTCGTTCGGCCCAAAATGTTACGGATGTGTCTTTTTTTGTAGTGTCAGTTTCCCGCCCGCGGCGGGATGCCCCGATCCGGCTTCCGGAAGCCGGCACATAGTGGGTGTTGCCGGACTCGGCGATCACAACTTCGCCTCCTCATGGGGGAAAACTGCGAAGGCCCTCCCGCTCGAAGACGGCGGACCTTCACAGCTTCGGGGACTACTGTCGGGGGGTGAACCCCGTGCAGGCAACGGAACTCGGATCCTTTTCAAAAACACCGGGGCCAGCAACGCCCCTCAATCTGGGTCGCACTTGGCTGGGTTGCTCAACCCGGCCAAGTACCTCAACCCGGCCCCAACGGCTGGCACAAGACGGTCGAACCCGGCGCGACCAAGACTTCTCCAACAAGCCAGCCCTCCCTTGGCGCGTTCCTCAACCCGGCCACGGGTCAACTCCCGTCTCATCCCGGTCGTACGATGGAACGAGTCTCCAGTCAGGGATGAGCGCGGCAACAATGCCCCACCAACTCCTCCTGTCAGCCGGGGCGTGGCAACAGTACCCCACCTACCCTGCTGACCAGGGCCGACGTGGCTACAGTGCACCCGTCGTCACTGCTGACGCCAGCAACCGGTGACCTGACGGTGCGCCACTGTAGCGGACTCGACCCAGCCACTCAGTGACGATCGACAAGACGGCAAACAGTGCACCCTGGCGCACGGGGCCCGCGCCCGGAGAACCCGGCGAGCCCTGACACCCGGCGGGTCCCAACGCCGGCTTCCCGGACAATGACAACCTGGCCCACGGCCTTGTAACATTACCATTGTACCCCTGGGGGGTTGACCTATAAACCCCCCAGGAGCCCTCATGCGTAGGGGGGGGCACTCAAGCACGAGAACCACCAGACTAGCCACACACACGAGGAGGGGGAGCAGCCTAATTAAGCCTTGGCCCGTCTTCCTCCTTCTTCCATACAGCTCGAGGAGCAACTCTGTACTGTTACGTATAAACCACACTCGGCAGGACTAGGGGTGTTATCTCTCCGGAGAGCCCCGAATCTGGGTATGTCTTGCGTCCCGTGCTCGCTCATGCTGACCTCGCCTCTGGAGCCCACCGGTGCCCTCGAGCCTCCTCCTCTCTTTAGCCATCCCTTGGCATCTGCTGTGCGCCCACCACGACACTCTATGTTTTTCATTCACAATTAGATGGAAAAAGCAAGTATTATTATCCCTTTGAATCACCTATCGAGCTCCGAGTGCCCATCTTATCTCCTCTTCTCTGAGAAGCTTCAGCCGCTCCTTTTGCCACGCTATCAGCCACATCAAGAATACTCGCATCAACCTTTAAATCTAAATCGTTAATGAGATTGAGAGGTCTCTTTTTTCTACTTTATTAATTTGGCTCTCATTTTTAACTCGGCCCTTAGAGGACTGTCGAGTGAATCCCATCCCTTCACAAAGAAAGAAAAAAAATCGTGAATCGGGTATCCACCCCGCACGTCAGCCCTGCTTGAGACAACGAGCGGAGCATTACGTGTGCTGAGCCGTTGATGGCACTACTCCATTATACATGCCCCTCCTGTCCTCCATGTGCATGCAGGTATTGACATTTTACAAGACTGATTAGGCCACCCTGGTTTGTCGGATTGGACAATGTATGTGTGAACAGCCAATACTGACTATATCGACTACTTAGTACTTACCGTGTCTGTTAGTCAGTCGTATTGTATATACGAAGTAAACGTCATGTATCGACCAATCGATGAAGAATGCACGCACCGTATACGGAGCAACGGGCTGGAGTACATGGATGCTAACTACTGGCTAATGGCTAGCTTGCTGAGAGAGGCGGAGATAAGCTCTCATATTAGAGCATCTACAGCCCGACGTCTTAAACCCCCTGGTACATGGTTAGGACCGGCCGAAAAAAATCTAACCAGGCGCCTCAAAAGTCCGGGCTGACCGACACCTCATGTGTCCAGCCCAAATATGAGGCAGATATGGTGAGGCCCTAGTGCGCCCGGGCGCATCCGCCACGTCGGATCTAGCCCACGCTGGCCCATCCGACCCCACATATATTTCTCCCGATCCACTCCGCGGACCAAATCCTAGCCACTTCATTCTACTCCCCTTCACCCCCCCCCCCCCCCCCCCCCCCCCCTCCGCCACCCAAGCTCCCGTCTGACGATCTTCGGCATTCTCCGACATGGCGGGCAGCGGATCCGAAGACGACCAGTACAGATCCGTCGACTGGGGCGTCGTCCCATGCAGTTTGGAGGAGGCAATGACCGTCCGCATTGCACTCCGCCGCTCCCGGCAGAACAGCGCTCGACCGCCGGCGGGATCTGACCGGCGCAAGTCCATTGCGTCAGCACGTCGAGCGCTCGGGTCCTCTAGTGCTGGATCATCGCGGTCCTCTCGGGAGCCTTCCAATCTCCCTTTCCCCATCACCGGTCCAGCGGAGTATGAGTCCTACTGGGACCGGTGTGCTCGTCATGGGAAGGAGAGGATGAGGGTGGCCGAGGCCCCCCTCGCTGCCGACATGGCGGCGGCGGAGGCGGCTGATCCGGCGCCGCTGGCAGCCGCAAAGGAGGAAGCCATCCGCGCCCGCATTGTAAAGAAGAGGCAGCAGCGGACCGCGCGCGCCCTCGCCCGAGAGCAGAATCGGGCGTTCCGTGCCATGCCCGGACTACCCCCCAAAGAGGAGAAGGAGGATAGCGACGGGTCGGACAGCTCCGGCGCCAAGCAGATCTAGATCGATCCATACTGTCTCTTCGACCGCTATTTCCGCGAGAAGGACGGCGCCCTCGCCGGGAAGGGCATGGCCGCCGTGGATGATCTTCTCCATAGCTAGCATGTAGGTTAAACATATCAAATTTCGGTAGTCTGATGACATGTCCTGATGTAGTAGCCGGACGATGTGTATAATGCATCATTTACGTAGTTGCATGAGTTTCATTAGTTTGAGGTTTGTTAATTAAGATGTCCGGTTGTGAGAAGGAAAAATTTAAGCGTGACCGGTCAAAATTTAAGTGTGACCGGTCACTATTCGCTTACACATCTAGACGCGTCGGCGGGTGTTTGAGGGGCCGGATTTGCCTGCATATGCTCTTAAGCCACGCCTTAGTTTTCTTGACCAGCACCTAACTAGCACACATGCGACTTGTCATATCTTTCTTGACGGAATCAAACTTGCCTTACCTAGTACGCATATGTTATGCATTTACGTACAAGTATCAAGCATGAGCCATATAGATCTGGAGCTAGGGAATGGCATCTTAGTTCTGACTTTTGGTCGACAAGCCGGACGGCTTGCTTCTAAGTTCTAACAAGCTGGCTAGTGCCCTGCCGGCTCAATCCCTCTGAATTGCTCCATTGCTCCTTATATACGGAATAACGGAAGCATACATCTAGCCACGATAAGCCAAATACAGCCGCTAATGCACAGTTGCACATACATGGAGCCTAGCTAGCTGAGCTGCTACGTGTGTGTGGTATAGCTGGTAGAGAAAGAGATCGACACTCGACTCGAGATCGATCGAGCATGGCGTCTGCTTCGATCACGTTCGTGCTGAACCGGCTGGGGGAGCTGGCGGTGAAGGAGGCGGCGCTGCTGAGCGGCGTGGGCGACGACATCCGGCTGCTCCGGGACAAGCTCGAGTGGCTGCAGACCTTCATCCAGGACGCCGACCAGGAGCGGCGCGAGGGCGCCAACCAGTACGTGGGTCTCTGGGTCCGCCAGACCCGCGATGTGGCGCACGAGGTGGAGGACGTCCTCGACGAGTTCCTCCGCCGCCTCGACCACGACACGCTGCGGCAGGGGGTCCCCGCCTGGAGGAGGTGGCTCAGACTCGCCGCCTCCTGCACCACCCAGGTCTCCGTCCGCCATGACCTCCGGGAGCGGATGGACGGCATCAAGAACAGGCTCAAGGAGATCTCTGACAACGTCGACAAGTACAAGATCAGGACGTTCCGCCCCTCCGCCCCCGGCGCTTCTTCGTCGGCCCACAATTCTACCATCAACACCGTCCCCGCATGGTACGCGTACGTACAAAATCTCTCCCATCTCTACCTCTTACGTTTTGTTCCAATCCACCGTAATTTGCATAGTTTATACGGTACGAACAAAGTTCACCGTCCACCCGTGAAACCCAACTTAAGTACGATCGATGTTATTGGTCATGTAAATCATGTAGATATATATTGTTTGATATGTGATATTCATATTCATATTGTTTGATCGACACTTCAATATTCTTGTTCAAAACATGACTTTCAATACAGAAACAAATGTAAGATGTCAGTGCCAGCATTACAAAATATGGGTAGGGTGTGCATGCGTGCGTTAATGGAATGAGTGTACGTGCGAATGTATAAGCGTATGTGTCTGCACTGCGTTCAAAAAAAGATTTCATTTTAGTTATTTACGAAATAATTAACAAAGGCCCACAAAACCTCACTCTTAACAAAAAGGTACATCAAATATGTCATATTTACAAAGTATTATGTATGACTACGGTTTTTTATGAAGTTTTAAATGCATTGTTTTATTTCGGTATGAATTTTTGGGACATATGGGTCTAGGTGAACCCAAATTAGCAAAAGATAAATAAAAATGTTAGAAAAAGTGAAATATGTCTGCAATTTTTTTTTGTAGGAAACATGGTCTAGCGTTATACATGTGTGTTAAATTTCGCGGCAAAATGTATTCTGTGAAAATCCTGGCAAAGAAGACAAAAATGCTTGTATGAAAAATGTGAATAGTAACTTTATATCATATATCATTTTTTGTTTTAATTCGCCCAGAATATGGTGTGCTTAATTTGTCGCTAAGCTTTACGCTCACATGCATAACGCTAGACCATGTTTGCGCAAAAAAAAACTTTCAGAAATATTTGTAATTTTCTAATATTTCTTTAAAAAATATTCAAATCAGGTCCATGTGCACCCATGTCCACTGTTGTATTTTTGGTTTTATTATCAACTTTTTTTAAAAGAAACATTGCCATTTACATAATGATCTATATCAGCTGACATATCGGGTCAAATGCTGGCCATATCGGTTGACATATTTGTCTATATCAGTTGATACGTGTGAAAAAGAGTGAAATGATATGTTATATTTGTATCGTAGAGCCTCCTACTGACATATACAATTTTTATGGTATCAACCTAGATTTAGAAGCTTGGTATGACCTGGAACTTTGTGCATTGCTATAGTCCAATTTTTGTTCATTTTATTATTTTGATAAGCATTTTTTCATTTCATGGCGATCATTTTCCCGTAAAAGAATTTGAAAATAAATTCAGCACATCACAATGAGCTAATCACAAATCAATTTAATATTTTGTGGTTAATTAGAATAATTGACTTAATTATTCTGGGTGAATTTTGAGTTTGCTAAACACATGTCCCATGCGGTTTATTGAGTTAATTATTCTTTTTTTGTGAAACTGAGTTAATTATTCTACACACATAGAGAACCACTAGCATATTTAGAATGCTCTAAGGCCGATACAGTTTCATCTATGATGACATGAATATTTTTATTACTTTCCCAATTTATGTTGAGAGGTTATCAATGGCTACGATCACGTCTTTATGCATCTATGAGAGAGAGAGAGAGAGAGAGAGAGAGAGAGAGAGAGAGAGAAATATTATCTTTTAGAGAGACGGTAAGTCTCCAAAGTTGTATCTTCATAACCAGGACATCACTATGCATGATATATAGCTAAACAAATAAGGATTTGTCTATTCGGGTGTACATTCTAGAGAATTCATGCCCCTTGTGATATTGTTAATAAGACACGGGAGCATATAATTCTACTCCACTAATTCAGGTTGGACTAAAATTCTACTCCAAAAATCATGTCATATCCCAGATCACACCACAAGCCATTACTGTTTAAATATGCACAATGAGAATTACTTTCCAAAATTTATGAAACTTATGAACCCTTGAGTAACTGCGAAGGGAGCTCAAGCTCTCATGAAGCATACTCCTTTTTTTTGCATATCGGTGCACAAGAAAACAATGCATATACATTATACGGGAAATTATTTTCACATAGTATCTGATCTTTCCAGAGTGTATTTTATGGGACACACGGAAAACATTTAACTTTCATGAGTGTACAAAGGTACACTCGGTAATTTCTTTTCCCAAATGTCTTTTCCATGACACCTAGTAAATTTATAGATAGTCAGTAAATAAATGGACGCATGTCCTTGTTGACCACAGTTGACGGATTTTCCTGTAGTGAGATTCCTGAGTGTTTTAAGACACTCGGTAAAGTGACTTTTTTTAGCTTGTCATCACTTTTACGATATATATGTACATCCAAGATATTCTTTCTGTTTCTTTAACTTTTTAGAGAAAAAGCACGAAGGCCTGACTTCAAATGAATGAAGCCAAATTTTTTTTAACTTCCAAAAACACTTGTCTTTTCTTCAAAGTTAAAGAGACGCGCTTGCTCTGTCGCGTTTCACTTTAGTTGTATGCTATTGGCTTAAAATACTACTCCCTCAGTCCCATAATATAAGAGTGATTAGTGCTAAAAATGCTATTATATTATGGGACGGAGGGAGTAGTTAACGTATGTAAAAATTGCACTTGATGTTACATTGCCCCATACTTATTTATTTATTTATTTTACTAAATGTGCTTCCCTTTGAAATCAAACATATGCAGGGATGAGGGGAGCGAAGTGGTTGGCTTTAAAGATGAACGTGCAGAGCTGCAACGTTATCTTCTCGCTGGTGATGATACTAGCAGATCTGTCATGTCACTAGTTGGGGAGAGTGGCACTGGCAAATCCACACTTGCATGGGAAGTGTATGACAGTCCTATTATCCGGAAGCATTTTGATGTCCGAGCCTGGATCAATGTCCCACCACAAATAAGAGATGATGACATCTTGTACTTCATCTACAAGCGTTTGTGTCCCGAGAGTGAGGCCTGTGAACAAAAAAATTCGATCACAGAAAAAGTTCATAAAGCCCTCTCGCTGTACCTGAAGAATAAACGCTACCTGGTGATGCTTGATGGCCTGGTCAATTTCAGCAACTGGCACTCCATACTCCATAGCCTACCACAGAATGAGAAAGGCAGTAGAGTGATGGTCATCACTCGCCTGGAGGACAAAGAAGCTGCATATGCTAACCCAAAAGTTAGCACCCTCAAGATAGGCAAGCTCGACAAAAAAGATAGCTCATCGCTATTTCGTCGCAGAGTCTTTGGGGCCAACAACCAATTTAAAGAGAAGATCCTTGGCAGCAAAATCTCAGAACCCAATGTAAATATGGAGAAGGCATGCGAGAACATGTTCAAGATAACCCACGGACTACCCTTGGCCATTGTGGTGCTGGCTGGGCTTCTTCGGACAAAGAGCATATCAGAGTGGGAAGAGGTGTTGAAGAAGCTCGAGTCGGATAATGAGCCAAAGCAAGTGAAAAGGATCTTGGCTTTGAGCTTTGATGATCTCCCAAGTCGGCTCAAGTCTTGCTTCCTATATTTTGCAGGAGTGCCAGAGAACCTGATCTACAATGCGAGACGCCTCGTGCGGCTATGGGCCGCCGAGGGGTTTCTGAAGCCAAAGAAGGGGAAAACCATGGAGGACATTGGTCAGAACTACCTGAAGGAGCTGATCTCAAGGGAGATGATCCGCCTGGTGAAGAGGGACATGAATGGAGGTGTTTGGCTTGTTGCTATCCATGACCGTCTCCATGCTTTTGCACAGGCAGAAGCACATGAGGCGAGTTTCCTTGAGGCACATGACAATGCTGATCTCCTTGCACCCGGTGCAGTTCGCCGTCTGCACCTCCAGAACTACACAGAGACATATATACCAATGGGCACCGCATTCCCTAAGATGCGGTCCATCTTGGGTGATTTTGCTGAGGAAAGATCACAGAATGGGAAACGATCGCTTAGCTCCAAAGTAAGAGCGCATGGCCAATTGAAGAAGCAAGGTAACAATAGTGATTTACGCTACCATGCTCTCCGTTTTCTGCCGGCATCCAAGTTCCTCCGTGTAATTGATCTCCGGGGGTTAAGGATAAAAAAGGTGCCTGGTGCAATTGGGGATATGATCCATGTAAGGTACCTAGGGCTCCGGAGTCGCTCCCTTACCAAACTCCCTTCCTCCATTGCTCGTCTCATCAACCTTCAGACACTTGACATAAAGAGAACTGAGGTGAAGAAGGTGACACGAGCATTCTGGGAGATTCCGACGCTGCGGCATGTTGTGGCCAACATGCTAGGACTGCCAAAGTCAGCTGGGGTGCTCAACAACATGCAAACACTCACAGGCTTGCTTTGCTCTGATCGTTTAGGCAACGACATCAAGCCTTTACAAAACATGGTTTATCTTCGCAACTTGCAGATTTCAGGTCTGGATAACCGGCACTGGGAAGCACTTAGAGAAGTGTTCAAGAAGCTTGAGTCACTCATGTACCTGCAGCTTGCTGGGAAAGATATTCCACTCGAACTCTTCACGAAATTCACACTGCGCCGCCTGCAGATCCTAGAGCTGCTCGGGAAAATCGACAAATCAAGTGTTAATGAGGAGGACCAGTACACACTACCCAATGTCACTAGGCTAGTGCTCAAGCTATCATTGGCAGATCAGAAGTTCATTGACAAGATAGGTGAGCTGCCAAGCCTCATGGAGCTAGTATTGTCCGAAGATTCCTACTGTGAAGAAAATCTCTTGTTTTCTGATAAAGGATTCAACAATGTCACAAGCTTGGTGATGGCCAACCTAACAATGGTGAAAAAGTGGACAATACGACCCATGTCCATTCCGAAGGTTCAAAAGATCGTTCTATCTGGTTGCCCCAACATGGAGATCAAGCTTGAAGGGAAAGAAGGGGAAGAAAGCCTAGAAGGTTTGATGGCAGATCTCAAGGAAGTAGTGGTCTGCAACATGCTGCAAGAGGGCTCCATCATCGTCAAGCCTGCAAATTCTGCCTTTGAGGAGAAGATCAACCATGTGGCCATCAAAACGAAGAGTGAAGACATAACAGGTGCAACGCAACGAGATGGAAGGTGGAGGGCAGGTATGATAGCTGGCAACATGTACCAGAACTAGAACTCTTCTCACATGCATGACCTTGCTTGCACTGGACTTGGCCGTGTGAAATTTCTAGTACAATTTTTAATTCGTGCGTCTATTAAACTCATCATCTTGATTAATTAAGCTTTCCTTTAGGAGTATTTATGTATTTCTGTTGTAATATTACCAATAAAGCAGGTATCTGCGTGTAGAGCGTTCTTAAATTCAGCAAGGCTAAATTATATAGTGATCGTGTTCAACTAATCGGTACATGGTATTTGTCGTGTTGCATGCACAATAGACAATGTAAGGATTGTGTTATGTATACAATATATGCAAGTGTAATGTCACTGTGTGTTGTAAAACAAAAGTTATGTCTTAATTAATTTAGTGCATGTTGCACATTATATGCGCTAGTTTGATCTTTGTCTCGTATAATTTTCCCTTGCATACTACACCACCTCCGTGCATGTATTGTTTTGTTGGGGGAAGCCGAAAAAATCCCTGTTGATCACAACCAAGCAGTGAGAAGAGTCATCATAATCTTACATTCTTAAGAAATTGGTCCCACTTCTCTCTACATGCAGAATGTCCACATCATCTTACATGGAAATTCCCTACTGTCGTATTTATTTTAACATGCAGCTGGTCCACATCAGCATACATGCCATGCCAGCAGTTACTTTCCAATCATTTCCTTTCTTTCTGGCCGAACAACTATTAGGCCGCGTTCGGCTCCTCTCCGCTCCCTCCACTCCGCTCCGGAGCGGACCAGGCTCTAACTCATTTTCACGGAGCGGTTAAAACTGAGCTCCACAACTCTGCGGAGTCAGAGCAGAGAGGAGGGATTCCGAACAAGGCCTTAGTCTACCGAAAAATTTGCCAACCGATTGCACAAAAAAGCAATATCACTTGGTGAACATGATGGCGCATGAGGCGCCAGTCCACCATCTAGCCCCAACTTTCTTGAGTAAATTGCATGTTTCATCCTTATACTTGTTGGCTTGTAACAAAACAATCCTCATACTCGAAAAATGCTCCAGTACGATCCTGAGACTTGCAAATACATAACAAGTACGGTCCTATGTACACCCGCAAAAAAAAAAGTACGGTCCTATGTACATTTTGTGATACGTTGGGCCCTTTCTCCCCTGCCACGTCAGCGATGGGAGCTGGTCCAGCTGAACTAACTGACCTCTGTATCCATCGATCGATCCCCGAGAATTTGGTAGGCGTTTGTTCGTGTGTTCTTTCCCGGGAACTACATAGGCCACGGCGGAGGAGGATTTTGATCAGCGGCTGTTGGGGACAGGCCGGCATAGCTGGCGGATCTAGAAGGGAGGCGAAGGCGTTGGCATCTGTATTGCTGTGAGCGGCACCGATGGCAACCGTGCTGAACTGTTGATACGTTCGGTTCCCATGATGTGAATGGTTTTGCCCATTCCGCTGATGGAATCATTGGCTGAGTTGATACATGATGGTTACAACTTCTATATAAGCGGTTCATATGTTGCAAGTCTTGGTAATCTTGCTGGTTGCTTAATGAAACAATCTTGTACTCTCTCCGTTTTTAAATATAAGACCTTTTTGAGATTTCAATATGGAATAGATACGAAGAGAAATGAGTGAATCTACACTCTAAAATATGTCTATATTACATATGTATATAGTTCGTATTGAAATATCTAAAAGGTCTTATATTTAGAAAAGGATGCTTCCCCGTTCCTTGATATAAGATCTTTTAGCTTTTTCTTGATTCATATGTATCTAGACACATTTTTATATATGTGTTCACTTATTTTAGTATGTATGTAGTCAATATCCTATTTTAAAATAGCTAAAAGGTCTTATATTAGGAAACGGAGGGCTGCTCATTTGTACACTTGTATCTTACTATTTTCTATTTTTGAGCTGGACGTGCGGCTTGGTTCGTCTCGTCTCAGCCCAACTCCCGCGCGCCTGACCGGTTCTGCTGCACCAAGCCGCAGTTGACGTGGCAGGGGGAAATGGAGAACGTATTCTGCAAAGCGTACCCAGGATTGTCTCTGTTACGTTTTAACAAGTCTGAGGATGGTACTGGAGCATTCTTCGAGTACGAGGATGGTTTTGTTACAGGCCAGCAATTACAAGGATGAAACATGCAATTTACTCTCTCTTTTTTAACATCAACTTTATTAATTAAAAATAATGGTTACATTGTCAATAAGAAGAGATGCAATATTTTTCATCGGCTCTCAATCCAATCCCTAGTCATGGAACATTTAGCTATTCTAGCAAGCTCATGAGCTACTTTGTTCGCTTCTCTATTACACTAGTACGAGGAAAATCACAAGCTATAAAAAACAATCCTCAAAATTGCAGCCGCCGCTCCTGCAGAATGTCCTCCGTTCTTCATTGTGTCAATGACTTTCATGTTGTCAGAATTGACAATGAGACGATTGCAACCCGCCATTTGTGCCAGCAATAAGCCAAACCTATGCCTCCGCTGTAGCATCCGCACAGCACTCAATCTTCCAGTTTCCACCTACAATGAACTTTCCTTTGTCATCCCTGATAACAGCGCCTGTAGTGCCCCTTAGCTGATCATGGTCAAAAGAAGCGTCCACATTCAATTTAACAAACCCCATGGGATGTCTGCTCCATCCTTCATTCTTCCTCTCTGCCTTTGGTGAGTGGGCATTCACATAATTTGATGTTGTAGCCTGAATCCCAAACGAGGTTTGTGACGCCTCTTGTAACTTGCCCTCGTGAACTAGCTTCCGTCTATTCCACCACAAGTACCACGCGGTTATAGCGATCAGCTCTCGTGCATTCTGGGAGCCCAAGATAGGAAGTTCTTAATCAGGCGTAAGGAGTAGTACTTCAAGGACTGCCTCTCCTGCACGATCCACCACACAAGCTTTTTTAACCACTTCATACAACCCCAAATTTTCCCACACTTCTTTTGCCTATTGGCACAGAAACAACACGTGTTTAGTATCCTCTGGTCCGTTCGGACATGCTGGGCAAATTGGCAAAGTTTTTATGTGTCTATTGGCCAGCGTAACCCGACACGGTAGAGTCCCATGAAGCGTACGCCAGATGAAAATTTTGACCTTTGCCGGACAAGCTAATTTCCATATCTTACCCCAAATAGGGTTGATCTTACTTTTACCCATACCATTTGTGTATTCCAATTTCCTCTGTGTTGTTTACTCCATTTCTCCACATAGGCTGATCTTATCGTGAATAACCAGTTTTTAGTATAGCTCCAAGCAATGAAGTCCGGCATATTGTGCATAGGGAGAGGGATCGCCAGGACTCTTTGAGCATCAATTGGCCACAATGTTTGTCGCACCAAATCTTCATCCCAAAAATTCGTGACTGCATCAATAAGAGCAGAAACTTTCGTCAATAGATTCCCTCTTCTAGGAGTAATAATTCTCCTATTGGCGCAATTCGGGATCCATGCGTCTCTCCATATATCATTATTTTCTCCATTACCGACCCTTCATATATAACCATTCCTGAGAGATTCCACTCCCGCCATAATGTTTTGCCAAGTAAAAGAGGACCCTTTTTTAAACTTGCATTCATCAAATCCCCCTCTGGGAAATACTTGGCTCTTAAGATTGTGGCACATAACGATTCAGGATTATCCAGGGGACGCCAAGCTTGTTTAGCTAACAATGGCAAATTAAAACAATGTATATCTCGAAAACTCATTCCTCCTTGTCCTTTTGGAACACACATCTTCCACCACGCCATCCAGTGCATCCTTTTCTGATTGTCTTCATCACCCCACCAGAATTGCGACATCGCGTCAATGATTCATTTGCAAAAAAAATTAGGAATTTTAAAGACGGACATGGCATATGATGGGATAGTTTGAACAACAGATTTAAGCAAAATTTCCTTTTCTCCAGCAGATAACAACTTTTCCCTCCATCCATTAATCTTCATAATAATTCGAGCAAAATTTCCTTGTCCAGTTTGATGGCACACTATCCCTCCTTACCCGCTCTTTTCTTTTTTATTGTGTGGAAGCACTATATGGTATTAAAATATTATCTGTGACCATTCTTCTAGGAAAAAAGGCACTCTGAGTTGGGCTGATAACATCTGATAGAATTATCTTCAATCGCGCAGCAATCATTTTGGAGATAACCTTGTACATCACATTGCATAAACTAATTGGTCCAAACTGAGTAACCTTTTCCGGAGAGTTAACCTTTGGGATCATAACTATTGCAGCATCATTCCACCCTGACGATATTGAACAAGTATTCACCGCCTTGAGGACCTCTTCTATCATGCCATCTCCCAACATGGACCAAAATCTCTTGTAAAAGACAGCGTGTAGACCATCTGAACCCGGTGCTTTAAAATCACCAATGTCGAATAAAGCCTTCCGAACTTCCTCTGATGTATAAGGAGCCGTAAGGGCATTATTCATTCCATCTGTCACTTTTCTTTTGAAATGAGAGAGAACATCCGGGTTTGGTTGAGAGACTTCTGACGTAAAAAGATTTTTAAAATACCCTCTAATATAATCCTTCATCTCCGTATCTTGCACCCAAACCCCATTGTCCCCAAGCATTTTTTTTAATCTGATTCCTTTTTCTTCTTGATGTTGACGCAGTATGGAAAAAAGAGGTGTTACGATCCCCATGCAATAGCCAATTTGTGCGACCACGCTGTATCCAGTAAATCTCCTCTTGTTCCAACAAATTTTCAACAAATTTGCAATTTACTCTCTCAGTAGTGAGTCCAACCCGGTGGAGGCAGTCGAGTCTTAGGCAGACCATTCTCCCTTTCCCTTCCATCGGCTCCTTCGTCCCCTCCCCCACCACTGCCGCGAGGTGCGAACCCGATCTCGATCCCCATGGCGGCGGCCGCGCTCTCCTCCTCGCGGCGAGCCCTGCACACCGTCCACCGCCACCTCCTCCTCCGCCCCTCCCCCTTCCCCTCCCCCCGCGCCCCTCCCACTCCCGTCCCCCGCCACTTCCCCGCCCCTCCCGCCCCCTCCTTCTCCCGCTTCTTCACCACCGCGCGCCCCGAGACGAGGCCGCCGCGGCATGGCCTTCCGGCCCTGCCGCAGCAGCACAAGGCGGTGCAGCGGCTTGTGGGCGGGGTCAGGTCGTTCGCGAGCGGCGGCGGCGGCGGCGGGGCGAAGCTCGCCCCGCTCGGGCAGGGGGTGAGGGGGCTGGGGCGGCCGGTGGAGGCGGCCAAGAACGCCGCGGCGCGGTACCGGGAGGCCGTGGGGCTGCAGGTCGAGGCCTTCTGGCGGCGCAACTACCTGCTGCTCGTCGGCGCCGGAGGCGTCATCGTCTGCATCGCGCTCTGGCGGGTCATGTTCGGCATCGCCAGCACCTTCGTCGGCCTCTCCGAGGGCATGGCCAAGTACGGCTTCCTCGCGCTCGCCACCGCCATGGTCGCCTTCGCTGTGAGTTGCTCCCCTTCTCTGTCTCACTAGCTATAAGATATACTGTAGTACTGCACGAATGGTAGCGCTATTCCAGTAACACCACGGGGCTATGCTCACAATCTAGCTTGGTGAAGTATTCCGGGTAACCTTCAATGTTATTCTAGGCGGTTCATTTCGTAGGGATTGCAATGCCACTGTATTTTTCCCTTCCAAACTGTGCTGTATATGCCATGCTTCCAAAATTGCCACACTGTTACTAAAAGAACCCACACTTCACCCTGATGGGCTGGCATCCATGCGTGTGATCCATGCAATGTTAGAAATGTGGAGATCGCACCATATTACCGTGCTATCAGTGTGAAGATAGTTTTCCTTTTGATTTACTATTGCATCTGAGCTGCAACAAGCCATTACTTTGGTTATGTACTTATACCTTGGATTGCTTAAGAACCAAATTCACTGTCTATTGTTCATACAGTAAATGCATTGTATCATACAGTTTGTTCTTAAACATAGAGGATGGATGAGGATTCACCAAGCAGATGTCCATCGACAACTGGTACTGGGTTCTTAGATAGTGGCTGATTGCCCTGGAATTGCCAAGTTGCCAACTACTGGCCTCACAGATGATGCTTTACCATATAGCGCAACAAACCGAGTTTACACCATGTTTCAAAATATCGGTACCAGTTAATTGCTAAGCCAAAGAACTAGATAGCCATGCTTATAATAATGTCGCCCGTTCATGTGTCTGTCATTTTGGTGCGCATGAGCAATGTAGTAATTTTGGTTTCTTTGATTCCCATGAATACAAAATTGCAGGAATAGAGAAACGTTGGATTCTGGTGTCATGCCTTCTTGAGTTCTAGGGAGATTAAAATAATGCCTGATTGCACCATCGAAAACCATATGAGCCATTGCCTATGTACTTGCACCCTTTATTGCTTAAGTCTATTGTTCATTAAGTAAATGCTTTGTCGTTAACAATGGATGATGAATCAGAATCCACCTGGTGGGATATTCATCGAGAATTGGTATGCCCATTGTGCTTTACCATGTAGGGCAACATACCAAGGGCCTATGCTGTTTCAAAATATCAGTAGCAGTTAATCACGGAGCCAAAATACTGGATAAGCATGCTTATAATACCGTCGCTCATTCATGTCTGTCATTTTTCATGCGCATGGATGATACAGTAGTTTGAGTCTCTTTGATTCACAGAATTTGAAAATGCAGGAATAGAGAAAATATAGGATTACAGGTTCGCACCCTCTTGAGTTCTATGGACTTAAAATGCTGTTTGATTGCACCATCAGAAAACCATAGTATTCTCAGGAGGTCTTAATCAATGGAAATTTTGCTATGAGATAGAGTGCAGATGAGATCATAGAACAATTGTATGGATTGTAATCCTACAAATCAAACAACCCACATAGGGAAGTTCTTTAGGATTACATCCTGGAAATGTTATGAATATTCCTTGAAACATAGAGGCCCTCAACTTTTGGGTGCTCATGGCCTGGGCGATATTAATTTTATGGTGAAAAAGGTCTTCTGTTTGTTGAGATGCAGAGATGGAGTATACAAATATGAGGGACATGAACTATTAAACCGGCAAATTGTCAATAAGTTGTCTACTTGCGGCACAATATAGCTCATCACAAATTTTGGGTGGCCCATATTGTTTTATCCTCTGTTTTATTGTCATGTTAATTACTCGTAATAGCGTGTAGTTGATAATCTAGGCTTTTTAGTGCAACTTCTCTTGACAGATGATGCCATGTTTTTGGGAAATTAAATGATTTCTATTGTCTATGTTTGTCTTAGGGTATGTACGCACGTGCAAGGTTCACCATAAATCCTGACAAGGTTTACAGAATTGCAATGACAAAGCTCAATACCTCTGCTGCAATCCTTGAAGTCATGGGTGCACCCTTAGCTGGCACTGATGTCAGAGCATATGTTATGTCTGGTGGAGGCCCTAAACTAAAGGACTTCAAATTCAGGGTTGGTGGCAAACGGTGCTTTCTTATCTTCCCCATCAAAGGATCAGAAAGAAAGGGTCTTGTAAGTGTTGAGGTCAAGAAGAAAAAAGGACAGGTATTTAAAATGTTCTTCTCTATTTTGTAGCAAACTCTACTTCAGTAACTCTAGATTGAACAGCCTGGTACTTATGCATGGACCATATAATTAAGTACCGGACCATTAGTGTGTGAGTGAACACTTTTAACAATTTATTCCGAAGGTAGAGTTAAGTGAAGAAAATTTCCATCAAATTATCGGTTCTCTTCAAACTTAATGCACAATCTTGTGCTTATGTCAGTTTTTTTGGCAGCCCTTCTGTAGAAATGAACAAAGTTTATCATAGAAAGTTGATATTTTTGTCATACAACATTATGGTTGACTCATTGTTTGTATTCAATTAGTTTGTTTTGGTGTTATATACTACGTTCATTTAGTATTATATACTACGTATATGAAGAGAGCTAATATAAGATCTCATCCTGCTTGAGAAAGTAGTAAACGAATGGTATTATTATCCCAATGACAGCAAATTTTCTGACCTTACTCTAATTCGTTTGCAGTATGACATGAAGCTGCTTGCTGTTGACATACCGATGGCGACAGGGCCTGACCAGCGGCTATTCCTTGTCGGCGACGAGCAGGAGTACAAGGTTGGTGGAGGCTTGATATCCGAGCTGCGGGATCCTATAGTGAAGGCTATGGCTGCAGAAAAGGAGTTTGATTATCTTGATGAAAGAGAGGACGCAGAGGATGAGCGCAGGGAGCGAGAGGAGGCCGAGGAAGAGGCAGCCGAAGCGTTAAGGCGAGAGGAGGACAGATTACGGGAGGAGGCGAAAGAGAGGCAGCGGCGAGAAGCTGAGAATCTTGAGAAAGGCAGCTGACCCAATTGACCCACACCGCTTTTTTCTTCGTGTTGTGCATTTCTCAACTTTACCTCCTCACTCTTACAATGCGTAGCGATCAGCATTTTCGCGGCGACGGAAAGATTGCGTCTGAGTTTCAGAGAGGCGGTTTCGCCTTTCACAGCGTGTCGATAGGGTAATAAATTTTGGCTGCTCCTCAAAATGGTTTACTCGGGAGCGCATTGTGTAATTTAGTGGCTGCATGAATGAATGATGGCTGTAGCCTGCCCTTTTTGGTGCCTACTGTACGCGCGCGGTGCTTTCGGATGCTTTGAGCTAGTGTGCCGTATGCTCCGCCACATTTTGCACCCATTGGTTATTTGGCTTGATAGGTGCGCCCGCTGGTGCAGCAGCGGTTCCATGTTTCTGTGCACTTCCCAGTATTCTGGTTTAGGATTTAAGGTTGTGCCCCCAAAAATCAAATTCTTTGCATGGTTAGCTCTACAAGATTGGATTTGGACCGCCGATAGGTTGGGGAAGCGGGGTTGGCAAAATTGTGGTCTCTATCAACTTTGCAAAAGAGCAAGAAATGAGAGCACATCTCTTCTTCAAATGTCGTTGCACCCTTAGACTTTGGAATTAGGTCATTGACAAGTTGGCTCTTGTCCACATGGACACCTCCACATGATTCCGTTTGAAGATTGGTGGGACAAGAGAACCAGCATGCAAAATCCTGACAGACGAGTCATGACCTTTCTCACTCGGATCTTCCGCCACAAGAGTGCACCACCACTGATTCTTCTTAAAATAATCTTAGAGGCAAAACTTTGGGGTAATCTTAGAGGAAGCTTGGGGGTAATTTTATCGTGTGAGTAATTGTCATGCCGTGATTGTGGTTCACCTGTAGTACTCTCTATTCCCTCCTTATTTAATAGATGAGGCAAATATTTTGTCTCCGTTTTGAAAAAAAAAGTATTCTGGTTTCCAAAGACATATTTTTGTGAAGTACGAACGCTTGGGTTGGCTGGAAGAGAAAAATAAATTATCTCAAAAAAAAAAGGAAAGGGAGTAGTAATCATGAATGCATAACAATCATTTTATTTTGGCCATAAACTAAGCCAAGGTAAGGAGATATACTTTCTAGGTAATGGAGATCGTATCGGTAACAACATGAAGGGAGCAGCACGCATTACAGGGTGATTAGTTATTTCCCGTTGCGTTCCTTGAGCAGCATGTTGACCTGCGCTTGTACAGCTTGTTGATGCTTCTTCAGCTCCGCCTTGAGGTCCAGAAGCTGTTGCTGTTGGCGTCTTCCCGACCGCGCCTGCTCGTCGAGGATCACCGCTGCCCCCACAAGCGCCAGAAGCTGCTCGCTCTTGGTGGAGTCGACCGGTGGGCGGTGGTGTGGTGCTCCTCGAGGACTTCACCTACGCTCTTGATGACCTGACGGGATCGTACAAGCAGCTAGACGGCTGCAATATATGCAGGCGATCGAACGTGTGTGTCCATCCGAGTCGGTCGGTCAGCGTCTCCTCTTCTTGTTCGAATCGGGCGAGCTCCTTCTCCCGGGTGGGCGGCTAAGCTTAGTTGCTGCTCGATCTGCACGAGCTCGATCGACTTGTTAGTTGGACTCGTATTTTACTTCTTTCCCGTGGCCGGCCGACATATAGATAAGATTTCTCCACGCCTTTCTTTTTTTTCTACTTCCATTTTTTTGAAATGAGCTTTGGTGTATCCTTTTGAAACGACGGGCATGATGCCATTGATGATGATCATGGAACACCACCAATCCATGACCGATTTGAAGTTGTTGCAATGCTTGGTATTGATCTCATCAAGGCATAGCCAAACTTTAATCTCAACCAAAATGCACCTAGAAATCTACACTTGCACAACAGAAGTGCGGCTGACTCCCTTCCCTTTTACACAATTGACATAGCCACAACTCGGCCACCCTGTTCACTTACAACCAATCAGCCGCACAAAAAAGATAAAAACCAAAACATAATTTGTCTCAAGTTGTGAATAGTATGCAGACGGCACCGGGGTACCTACCCGAAGCGGTGAGGTTCTGGACGATGTCGTTGCTAAGGTAGCCAGGTAGGTGTCTTGCAATTTGACCCATAGATTAACAAATAGTAATTGATGTGTTGGGCCGAGAGACCCAAGCTGAAATTGATGTTGTTGTTTTTTGCGGGTGCTGAAATTGATGTTGTTAATCCTGTGGCTATGCTCCAAAGCTCTGTTAGCAATGATCTTTTGGCACTTTGAGTTTTTTTTTTTGCGGGTTTTTGCACTTAGAGCTTGCGAAAATGAACGTCATGATATCCTTCAGCTTGTGTCCCTCAATCCAAGGAGAGAACCAAACAATTGCAATCTTTCATTGCTATGGTAGTCACATCATAGAAACTATCCATATGTACATCATCGCAAAGATAGCCCTAACCCACCCAAAGCAAGCTCTGGATCTTTCCATACAAGTGTAGAATGTGCATAAGTGGATCAGCAGGCACAACAAAAAAAGTTGCACTGTCTGTGTATAAACAGGTGCCGGGACAAGCATCCCGACCTCGCAATCTGTCAAGGGCAACATTGGCCGTGGCCATGTCTAGAACGTGTTGAAGTAGATAAATAGCGGGAACAAACAAGAGCGGCCACAAGTATCCCCCTGACAAAGACATCTCTCATGCAACCATGCTAGCTGCCTAGAACACCATGCCAACCAATCAAAACACGTCGAAGGGAACCTTCTTCTCTGCATAAGATCGAGCAAATGTTCCCATCGAACATATTTGAAAGCCTACCTATTAATGTCCAACTTGAGAAGAGACACTGGGTGTTAGTTTATCCTCTACAAGTGCCTCTGAAATCCATCACATTTTTTATTTGCCGGTGAATACTAAACGTATTTCAATACCAAATATCGTGTTGTTAGCTTATTACTGAACGTATCTTGAATTGCAAGAAACATTTGACTAGGAAGAAGAGTTAAAACAATCATGCCAACGGTTCAATTTATACTCTACAAGTACACTTACCTAATCAAACACTAAAAATTGCTATTGTGATAACTTTCAGGCCAAATGCTTTAGACATTTCTATCATAAATATGATACACGAGATGTACTTGACGCAATTGCCAAAAAATAAATGAAGAACACAATTTTATTACAAAATACAATTAAATCTAGCACAACACAAGTCTTTCTCAATAATATATGTTACGGTTGTTTAACAAATACCATTAAAACTAATATGTAACAACTTTGTTATATGATTAAGTAATGCCAATAAGTGATAAAAAATGTACTCATTACCACTACAATATGCTAAGTTATGTACAATAAAGTATAAAATTTTAGTATAAATTTCTTTATGACCACAAAAACTAGAATATCCTATTGCATTTTAGTATAAAACAAGATTTTATTTCATACAATTCATGTTTCTACCTTCGGTTTTGAAGTTGTTCCTGCTGGCTAGGTTGGCGCCTTGGCGTTGATGACCATCGAAGGTTGTCGCTGCCCTTACATCCACTAAAAAGCCGACGACAATCAAATTAGACATGTCTGCAATGAGGTTTCTTGACTGGCTACAAGCGCGGCTGATGAGTTTGTCATACAACAATGGAAGAAATTACTAACTAGTTAACTCGACCGGTCGGCAATAGGATATCGCTGAGCTTTTGTAGTACTTGAAACTAGAAGGGTACAAACTCTAGTAAGTTGCAATGTCAATCGGAAACAAATCTTGATCAATGTAATTGTGGCGGTTGGACAAAAGGGGCGTCGGGCGCACATGTAGACAATTAACTATATCAATCTGAGTTCGTAACGGTCTACTCTCCTTATTCAAATCGACCGAGCTCCTCCCTTTATGGGCTAGTCTTTAGCTGATCCGCGACGGACTCGACGTTTTGTCCCTCCGGGACTTACTAGAGTCGTACTTTTCTTCTTTCTAGTGGCCAAAATGTAGATTTCTCCTATGAAAAAGCAAATAGTAGTTTTTTTACTTCTTTGTGTATCTCTAGGGCTTTTTACCATACATATCATATCTAGAGACATTAAAACTGTGCATCTTTCAGACCATCTAATGATATTAGTGTTTGTGGCCGTCGGATTTTCAATTCTGTGCATTTTTGGTCGTTTGGTTTCTTTTAATCCCTACCTCGGCTGGCTTCTTTTGCTTTCAAAGACATTAAAACTGAACATCTTTCCGGACATCTCAGGCTACTAGTGTTTGCGGCCGCCGGATCTCATTTCCTTGCATTTTCATCAGTCTGATTTCTTTTAATCCTATCGGCTTGCCTTTTTGCTGACCAACGAGTGTAATATGTTGTTAGCCGCTGCTCTACCGACATTTTTAGGCATCTGACATTAAAACTGGAAAGGAAAACCTAGAGAAAGGAAACATAAGACCAGAAATTTTAAAAGAAGTCTTTGTATGGGCGCAATGGATGAATAACGGGAACCATCGAATTGGGCTAACTTTAGCTACTAGCGACATGGATGTTTGTGCCCCTATGTTGACAAACTCGTCAAATAGAATTTGGTCGTAAAACTCGTCACTCGAGGCAATTTTTCACCTGTCAGTGAGGGTTCATTTGCAAAATTGGGTGATCCATTCACCCAGGTGCTAAGCGAAGATCTACTAATACCTCTTTGTTATACTCCCTCTCTTCCGGTTTGGAAGACCCATGTGTATCCCTGGACTGAGAATTTGACCAAACTAATATAGTTTATATATCAAAAAAAATTGTACTACCATTCGAAACTTATAATGGCCTACATTCTAATGATATAACTTTAATGATACACAACTCGCATTACATTAATCGAATTGTTAATCTAGGAACACGTGTGGTATTTACAAACCGGAAGGTGCGCTTCTTAAAAACTCTAAACGTGCCATTATGTGGGTTTAGGGCATCTTCAAAGTAGACTCTCAAAATGTCCATATACATTTTTTTGGACCGCAGTGTCCGGATTGCTTTTGCTACCCAACGTGGTCTTTTAACTGTCCATGTACCAGACTACTAGTCCGAAATTCACTATATTGAAAGAAAATCTCCTAGAGCAGTGAAGGAGTCTGGATATTTAGATGACGAATCAAAAGTCGCCATGTGCCCCACACACTACGTCTTCTCCTCTCTCCCCTCTTTCTCTCTTCAAAAACCTGTGCATGGCATTGGATGGGACCAGACAACTATGAAAAATGCGTGGGGTACCAATGGATGGCTCCCTCTCCTATATGTCTGCGGACATTTACGGTGTCCATTATGAAGGCTTAAACACCGACTCGCAAATTTCCTCCCGTATCCACCTGCGGGCAGGAGGGACTAGCCCCCGGTCATGGATGCGGGAGGCTGCCATTCAAAGGTAGCCGTATATATTTTGACAACACTTCAAACCAACCGGAAGAAATTCGTGCAAACACGACCGGATTTTATATAAACATGACGGATTCCATACAGACCAGACGAAAACGTCTACATTTTGAACATATTTTAACTAAAAAGGTATAACTATGTGCATGTACGGTCGCGCGGAGCTACACTCCCACGACACGGATACACTACATCAGTCTATAGCCGGCCACAGCGGATCATTTGTCTCCCTCATGTCCGGCAGCCTGATCATCAGACTGCCGGGAGCCTCGGAGGTATATGCTTTAGCACAAAGGGCAGCTTGCTTCCCCACCGCTCATCAGAGTGGAACCGCCGTTGATGCTTTATCCGAAGGGGAAGGGGCACCTCCGCCTCCATGGAGCCTAGGCGGGGGTCGACGATGGTCTATGCTGAAGAAGAACCGGGCAAGACACCAGCTGTGTACATCGGCGTCGCCTCGGCGGTGGCCTTCATGGGACCCAAGCGGCGGCGGCCTTCCGTGTTCTACTTCTGCTCGATGATGGCGACGAGCGCGAACGTGTTGGCTGCCACCTCGTCGACATCCACGCAGCCGACTTCTTTCTCTGCCTGCATGGCACGGCTACGCGCGCGTCAACGGCGGACAATGCGGTCGCAGGCATTGAAGGTGCGTACGGCACGGTGTCGTCGGAGGCAGGGACGAAGCCCGTGCAGACTTGGAGCAACTTGCCACTCCTCCGCGAGCTGGCTTGGAGCGGCGAGTTGCTGAACCACGCATCGACTTAGGGCGACAACTTGCTTCGTTGGGCTAGGTGAGGGAGGTGGAGCAGCGAGCTACCTCGCTTGCATCTAAGGATGGCAATGGGTACCCATTACCCACGTACCTTGCGGGTAAAAACCCTATTAAGGCAAGGGTATGGGACAAAAAGTTATCCATGGGTATAGAAATAGGACCTGCATTCATACCCATTGCATCCGCCAGACTCAGCGGACCATCCACCGGCTTTTATACTGGAGAACTGCTTTTCCTACTCGTCGGATGCCATTGAAAGAGTGGAGAAAATGATGGAAGAAGGAGATGGTGAGTGGCGGAGTGGTGCGATTCTTGCCCGGCGTCTGGCCTGGTTTAAATAGAGGACGGACGGAAGGAGCTTGCCCGGTGTTGTGTTTAATGTCGGCCCGCTCCTGAACAGACGTGTGGACGGAGTAGGTTTCTCGGTTTCTACGCGGGTTTGATGGAGGTGTTTGAATGCGGTGAGGAGACATGTTCAGTCGGGCGTGCAGCGAGCGCGCGTCACTTCAACGGCAGAGACAGTGAGAGGTCGCGTCCGCCCTGAGCCGCCTTCAACGTGGAGCGGCACGCTTTATGACAGTATGAATGCAGGTAGCTAGCGACGGGTGGAAAGTGCGCGCGGGAGGGGAAGGGGTTTTTGGTGGGCCAGGATGGTTAGAGGCGGGCGTAATGGAGGTCCGGACTCCCGCAAACCTCTCCACGTTTGTTTCCGGTTTGCGGGAGAAAACACGTTCGGACCGTGCCACGGACCGGTACAAGACCATGTTAGATGGTTTCCTCGGTTCGAACTGCGCGGTCCGAATAGATACGGGAGATTTGCATGTCGCCGTTGGAGATGCCCTGACACTACTTCAAGGTAAAATGTGTTGATAAATACGGCTCCTCAAGGTAACATGTGTTGATAATTCTCTGCTTTCTATACATGTCCATAAGCATGCACGAGGGATAAAATGTCAAATAATAATATTGCGTGTGGTGATAATTCCACGCCCATATGCATGCAATAGGGAGTAAATAAATTAATAAAGCGGCCACTGTGGATGGCAACGGGACATGCTCTTAGGATAAGAACGGGGACACATGAAATGAACTATAGCAGCGTGGCCTCCCCCGTCTCTTATCCATGCCGGCGATGTAAGCTAACTCCAACGGTCGACTCAAATGGATGGTGTTTTCTTCGTTTTTTATCTGTTTGGGTCAGCCGCCCGTCCGCTGTCCGTCCTCTTTTAGTTTTGGATCGGCAGTGCGCCTAACAGGCCGATTCATTTCATGACCGTGCGCGCTTTAGATCATGCCAGCGGCTATGCCGTCGCCTTGGTTTTGGCGCTCCAGCGTGCGGGAAAGGTTCGCGTGCGTGGGAAAGCGGCCTAGCGCACGCTGGTTTTCGCGCTCCAGCGCGTGGGAAAAGGTTCGCGCGCGCTGCTGCCGGCGCTCGTTATAAGAAGGCACTCCCTCCACACTCTGTCCGCCGCCCACTCGTCTTGCCCCCTCTCACTAGCCTCGCCGCCTCTGCGCCACCATATCGATCCGCCGCCTGGACGCTTCGGATTTTCGTGGAGTCCGCGAGCGCCGCTCCGGCGCCTTCTCCTCCGAGATCTGGTTTCGCTAGAAATGCCTTATCCTCGGCACCTTCGACACCGCAAAGGAGGCGGCCCGCGCGCACGACGTGGCGGCGTGGCGCCTCCTGAGGCCTCGTCCGGATATGAATTTTCCTGACGTGTCGAGCCTGCGGGCGCAGGATCTGGCGCCTCTCCCGCGGCTTTTCACCGGCGAGGATCGTCGTGTCCACCGGAGGCGGCAGCGTCGCCTCGCCATCGCTGAGATGGACGTGGAAGCCATGGTGGTGTGACGCGAACGCTTCCCGCAGGACATCGTCGACGAGCGCCAGTTCTACAAGCAAAGGAGGTTGGAGAGGGACGCGAGGAGGACGGAGCGAGCCGCCTATCGGGAGGACAAGCGTTCGCGGAAGCAGGCCGCTCAACTGAAACTGAAGCTACGAGAAACGTCGGGTTGGGACTTCGAAGACGAGCAGCATGCTGATGCCTACATTCAGGCGTCGGAGGAGAACATTACCGAGTCGGAGTCGGAAAGCGACGAGTAGTTGGTCTTTTTTTATCTGTGTACGCTAGAACTACCTATGTATCCATTTTTATCGGAAAAAATGGCCGGCGGCGTCGACGACGAAGCAGGCGGGCGAGGGTGTGCTATTTGATATGGAGAGGCCAATCCAATGTGCCACCGACCAGCGGGCCCGGTGAGAAAAGAGGGCGAGCGCGCGCGTCCGTCTTGTGTCCACGCCGACGCAAATCCGGCTCAAAAATGAGCCGGAAATGGGTCGGCAGGCAGACGAAAGCAGACGCGCGTCCGTTTGGGTCGGCGCGTTGGACCGACTTTTTTGTCCGCGCCGACCCAAACGGTCGCCCCATTTGGAGTTGCTCTAAAGGGCGATGTAAAGGATCACCACTCTCTCGTACGTCCAAGTACTCGAGCTTTTTTTTCCCGAAAAGAAGTATACTCGAGCATGCATGAATCGAGATAGCTCCTTAAATGCGGATGAAGAAATTGCAAGGCCGACGACGCTCTCTTGCAATTATAGTAGGATAAGAAGAAGAAGAAGAAGAGGTGGGTACACATCACCAAAGCATGCAACTTGCAATCTTGCATGCATGGTCCGTCGTCGTTCTTATCCTCGACGCTCTCGTTGGGCTAGTCGATTAAGCATTCATGTTAATAGGAAACCATCGAAAGATGTTAATAGGAAACCATCGAAAGTACTGGTACAACTTGATACCTGATTACAATGTACTACAACTTGATACCACAGCAGGAGAAGCAAATAATATTCAAAAAGCTATGGAAAAATGCATGTAGGCTTAGGCATAAAATTTTCTTCTGGCTGTTACTACATGACAGAGTCAACACGAGGAATCTGCTAAACAGGAAAAGCTTCCATCTGGATTGTTATGACTGTGTGATGTGTAATGATCGGACAGAAAAAACTTTGAGACATCTCTTTTGGGATTGAGATTTTGCTCAAAGCTATTGGCACAGTGTGTTGCCTAGAAGAAAACTGGGAATATCTTCATCAGATGACATTCAACTCCTTTCCCAACTTTTACCCAAAGGCATTGCCATGGAGATTATCATTCAAGGATGCTGGGCAACTTGGTGTCAAAAAAATGGAAAAAAAATCAGAAATGAAGCATACAGTATAAGATGCTGGAAGTTCAGACTAAAAAGAAGATCTGAGCCTTTTGGCTCATAGGATAAAAGCAAAGCATCTAAGCACCTTGCAAAAGTGGATTAGGGATCATCTAGAATGATGCCTTAAGAAGTTTTTAGTCTTGTATCTGTCCACATGTTAGAAAAAGCTGGAATAGGATAGATTCTTTTGCTCCTTGCTTCTGTATAATTTGTAAATATCTTTTATATTAATAGAAAATACCGTAGAACAATTGTTCTACGGTTGGTGCTTAAAAAAAAAGTACTGGTACATTGGTAAATGACACATGGAAGTGCACAAGATCAGAGATGCCATAGAACAACGAACCACACACAAGAACAACACCGAAACATGATTTTTCTTATAGCGAGGTATAGCCTTGCAGGCTTGCAGCCCACGTCCTCGGGACAGTGGCTATTCATATGTGACTGGTCTATATAGATTTTCTTAAGCATGTGTAATCGTCCAAGACAACAACTGTTTGTGCTTAATTTTTTTATAATTGTATATGTGAGTAATTATTTGGCTTGGCTTTTATATAATGGCATAAGGACATCTCCAACGGCAACCCGGAAAAAACCTCCCGCATCCGTCCGCGGACAGGTGGGATCAGTCCACGGACACGGATACGGAAGACAGCCATCCAATGCTAGCCGCATACATTTTCACAACAACTCAAATCAACCGAAGAAATTCGTGCAAACACGGCCGGATTTCATGCAAACATGACGGTTTTCATATAAAAAAGCCAGATTTTCATATAAACATGACGGATTTCAGTACATTTACATCAACGGCGCTAGTCTGGCTCTGAAGGTATAATTAATACCTAATCTAAATCGCCGCCCGCGGATCCCTTTGTCTCCTTCATGTCTGGTAGCCCGATCACCGGACTGCCGGGACCCCCGGAGGTATATGCTTCAGCGCAAAGGACGGCTCGCTTCCCCACTGCTCATCAGAGTGAACGCGCAGCTGATCCTTCACCGATAGGGGGAGGGTGCGCCTACGCTTCCGTGAAGCCCATGCGGGAGCAAGAAGGTGCTCGCAAGAGAAGAACTGGACAAGACACCGGTTGTGTACACCGATGTCGCCTCGGCGGTGGCCTTTGTGGGACCCAAGCGGCGGCGAACTCCCGTGTTCTACTTCTCCTCGATAATGGTGGCAGACGCGGAGGTGCCGGCCACCGACTCGTCACTCTCGGCGCACCCGACTTCTACATCTGCCTGCATGGCGCGGCCATAGACGCGGGAGGCGCGGTCATCGACGACAGCGATGACGCCCGTGCCAGCATGCCGGCGTCGAGCAACTGGCCACTCCTCATCGAGTGGGCCTGGAGCGGCGAGTTGCTGAACCACGCGGCGGCTTGGGGCGGCAACTTGCTCCGTCGGGTGAGGCTCGGGAGGTGGAGCAGTGAGCTGCCTCGCTCGTATCCGGCCGGCTCGGCGGCCACCCAGCTGGCTTGTATGCCGGAGAACTGCTCTTCAGAAGCCATCAAAAGAGTGGTTGAGGGGGAGATTGGGGAAGCGGTGGAGGGGTGTGCTTCTTGCCCGACGTCTGCCCTCGTTTAAATAGAGGGCAGACAGTAGGAGCTCGGCCGGCGTTGCGTTTAATGTTGGCCGCTCATGAACGGGCGTGTGGTCGGAGTAGGTTTCTCGGCTTCCACACAAAGTTAATGGGGGTGTATGAATACGGCGAGGAGGCGTGTTCAGCCACGCGTGCAGCGGCCGACGCCCTCGGCCGGCGCGCCGCTTCAATGGCGGAGGCAGTGAGACGCCGCGTCCGCCTAAGCCATCTTCAGTGCGGAGCCGTGCGCTCTACAGCGGCATGAATGCGGGCAGGTGGCGCCGGGCGGGAGCGCAGGAAGGGGAAAGGGTTTTTTGATGGGCCAGGGTGGTCAGAAGCGGGCTTGGCGGCGGTCCGGACTGCCACAAACCCTCCCCCACTTGTGTCTCCGGTTTGTGGGAGAAATCGCGTCCGGACCGATACAGACCGGCGTTGGATGACTTCCGCGATCCGGATAGCGTGATCCGGACGATTGTGGGAGGTTTGCAGGCCCGCCTTAGAGATGCCATAAGTGGCTAATAGAGAAATATATGTTTTTTCAGATAGAAGTAGGTGTTTGGGTAGTTTGGTGTCTTTTTTACAAGGGCAAAGATTGATAATTTTTTAGTATCAGGGGTTCTTTAGGTCATATTCTCTTAACGGAAATTGCATATAAGTTAGAAACATTGAAATATGTGCGATCTAATGATTGTTGTTATTAATGATGGTTATAGTACACAAAACCTTTTTATCGAGATAATTTATGATACTTTCAAACGTCTGATTCAATATGAAGACTGTGAAAGGGGCCTTTATAATTTGTAAAATGTGGCACTTGCGTGCACGAACGTGATGGATCTCTTCATGTAACCCACATGCATGCACTCGGACAAGATGTCTTAGTCAAATGGTGATTGGACAAGATCAAAGTAGCCAGAGATGGCTTAACGAGCTTTGGCACGTACAGGCACCAAACCGAACAGTTCGCAACGCTTACGCCAACTGATTTACTATATCATTAACTAACATGTAAGCTGGGGTCGTGCACGCTCACGAGATGTCTATAAAAGGGAGTGAAGTTTTAGTAACATCTCACACCTCACTCACACATCTCGCCAATCTTCGAGAACGGTACAATATATACAATCTTATCGAGCTTTTAGCTACGGTCGTCATGGCTTTCGCTAATGGTCTCAAGTTAGCTGCCCTCTGTGTGCTGGTCCTGACCATGGGCCAGATGATGGCAGTTTTGGCCGGCACCTAGTACTTTCCGGCAGCGACGGTGACGATCGACGACAAACGACGACGAAGCGAAGCAACGCTGATTAACTTGGATCCTGCCCCAAGTTGGCTAGAGACTCACGTACCAAACTAGCACCAAGCTTGATTGCTTCTAGTTGGACGTGTACTACTTGCTACTAGCAGAAGATAGCTAGCAACCTGATCAATCTCACGATTGATCGATTCTGGTCGATACTCAACACGCATGCACACGAAGCCGGCGTATTGCCACAGGCTCGTATCGAGCCTGTTCTGATTTGTATTACTTCACAAACCCACGGTACAAGTTACATGGCTGATTACACGCATATAAATAGTGCTAGCACCTAGTTATCCAGGACAATACTACTCGGAGACCAAGTCTTGTACTACTCGGATACATGCATGCAAGCCAACCTAAACACGTACCGACTAACAGGGGATTGAGTCGTGTTTAACTCCAACAGGCAGTTACTGATGCATCGGCTCCGCTCCTGCAGTTCGCAGAGCAGGAGCGCTCAACCTCTGAAGTCACAAAACCCTCCAAGGATTGCCTCTGCAGCCCGGCTACATGGTGGTGTTGCCCTCCAGCAAGCGGAGTCGCAAAACCCTCCAAGGATTGCCTCTGCAGCCCTGCTACATGGTGGTGTTGCCCTCCAGCAAGCGGAGTCGCAAAACCCTCCGAAGATTGCCTCTGCAGCCCTGCGACATGGTGGTGTTGCCCTCCAGCAAGCGGAGTCGCAAAACCCTCCGAGTTTTGCACCTGCACCCCTGAAAAATGGTGGTGTTGCCCTCCAATAAGCGGAGTCGCAAAACCCTCTGAGGATTGCCTCTGCAGCCCTGCTACATGGTTTTGTTGCCCTGAAGCAAGCGGAGTCGCAAAACCCTCCGAGGATTGAACTAAAATCTTCATGTGGGGGGCAGATGGTAAGAGATGAATCATTAAGACGTACGTACGGCCTGAACTTGAAGCGTCATTTTCTTTTAGTTCCATCCTTGCCTACGTCTTTTGTGTGTATTGTATGTGGTCGTATGTCCTGTGGTGTGTCTCGATAAAGAACAAATATGTGAGCTTCAAGACATATAATTGTCTTGGAGTACTATGTAGGTCCGTGTGGGGATGATATGCCAGTTTATAGTTGGGTTGATGTTGTAGCCATTGTATGTTGTTTTCAAGTGTATGTCTATCTTGCTCTCAATAAATAAAGAAGTTGAATCTGCTGCCCCATGGATTTGTCCTATCAATACAAAATTTTGAATCTATCTGTTGTTGGAAATTTATCGAGAATTTTTTGAATTAATGCCTGTGATAGACCGAGAGAGAAAAGGGGGGCTCACTGTAATTGGTCAATAATTCTGAGGGATATTTTGGGGGTATATAAAGCCATCAGACACAAGAGGCCGGAGGGGAGCCCTAGGGTGCGTAGACGCCCCTCGGACGCCTTTGGGCCTGCAGGGGCCTACAGGGGCGCATAGGCACCCTAGGCCACCCAGGTGTTGGGCCTTGGCTCCAATGCCTCTTTAGGCATCCTAAGCTCTGCGGGTTTTTTTGGAATCTTTTGAGGTCCCATAATATATTTTTCCTGAAATTCAAAAACAGTAGAAAACATGAACTGGTAGTGAGCACTGAATTAATATATTAGTTCCCGAGCAATCTTTTGCACAACTAAAATATAGTAGACATGAAATGTATACAAATTCTAGATACATTGGATACGTATGAGCATCCCAAAACTTAATCCATGCTCATCCTCGAGAGTTAAAATGATAAGAAAGATAAATTTTTTGTGTGTGAATGCTACCTTTCATGTACTTAATTCTGTGATGCAAACTCTTTTGGTGAGTCTAAATAAACAGTAAAGATGTTTTCACAATTGCGATAATCCACTTTTGAGCCCAAGCTCAGCTGCACCCGTGCTGACCAAAAAATTCAAAACAAATACGAGAAAAATTCAACAAATTCTAATATTTTTTGTATGGTGGATAATTTGATGTGTGAGGTCCGCTCCAGTTTTAAAATAATTTGGACATCTGAGCAGCTCTCGGCAAAAAAGACAAATTCGTGATCTGCAAAAAAGTTTACTGTTCACGCACTGTTCTGACCGATTCATTGTTTTTGCTGAGAACTACTCAGATTAATTAGCTTGTTAGTATGAAGACATTCCTGGCGTTCATGTTTTTTACTGATACGAATCTCGTTTGGCTTACCCTATGCACACAAATCAAATGAATATTACGACCATTTATAAGCACTAGTCCTATTTGATAGATGGCGGAGCTAAAAAAACAGACAAATAACGAAAAAGTTATCTCGTTGATGTTCCCTCGGAGGGATGTCTGAGCGAACGGCCCAGCGTCTTTAGATGCAAGGCAATATTTGTAACCACGTGTACTATCCACTAAAAAAATAGCGCGCTATAACGCCGCTAATAGCACGCTATAGCGTGTAGAGAATTGTCTCGCTAAATCTTTCAATGTACAATGTCTTGCTAATAGCACGTTATAGCGCGCTATAGCACGCAAATAGCGTATTTTTAGGGGTGGCGCTATTTTCTGTAGCGCGCTATTTTTTTCATTGGTACTATCACTCTTTCACGTGCACGTTTATTTTGCCGCTGATAAGTTTTTTTTTTTTTTTTGAGAAAAGAGGTCGAAATCCCTCGGCTGTGCATCACTAAATGCACACAACTATCTTTCTTAAATTACTATTTAACAAACATTTGACAAAGATATCAAACAAATCGAAGCCACCACATACACCTACAAACTCGGTAATAAGGAATGCCTTCACGCCCCACCATTAAGAACCGCGGTCACCGCATGACGTATCAGGAGCAACCACCCGGTGCAGCAGACCCAAAGCATACACCCATCACTGCGTACACCACATGCAGACGCCTGAGAAGCCACCACCACTTTGAACCGCTGACCCATCTTCAGGAAAGAGATCCGGATTACCCTTGCCAGGCCGGCCGGCCGGCGACGTCGCCATGACTCCAAACAACGCTCGCCTTGTGCCCATCCATCCAAACACATCCGTCGCCGAGACTCTGCTACACCATATCGAGACCAGCTGTCGTCGATACGGTAGATGCCATGCCGCTCCACCTACAAGCCATTTCACGCCTACTCCGAACCACTAGCAACTCACACCACCATAAGCAGTCCCGACTGATGCCTTCAAGAAGGAACACGACACGCAGGTGTCGTCGTCGCCCAAAGGAGAGGAACAGAGACTTTCGTCTGCACTCATGGAGGAGGTGAGAGGGACAAGATCCACACTGAAACCTCCAGGAACGGGATCAGCGTCACAGGGCGTCGATTTTGGTGAGGCCACCACGGCATTGGACTGCAATTTCCCTCGGATCCATCCCCCCCTCAATGTCGTCCGCAGCCACCAGAGCTGGGACGAGCCCGAGCCGTCATCGCGTCAGGTCCGACGGGCGGGACGCCACCCAGCCTCAAAACAACGACGCAACCTCCACATCCTCATCGCAAGACCGCGCCGTCAACCCGTCCGTGCGGTATGCCGCCGCGGCTCCCCGCAACAACGCCGCATCCTCGTCGGGTAACTACACCCCGCTATGCCACCCGATGGAGGAGGAAGAAGACCTCGCCGCCGACTACTGTTAGAAGGGAGAGAGGGATTTGGTGGAATAGTTTGTTGTATTGCTTGAGCCTCGTGGGCATATATATAGGAGTACAATGACCAACTTGGAGTCCAGGGCAAGGCAGAAACAAATCCTAGTCTATCTCGTCTTTCCTAATAATCAATATACTCAACATCCCCCCGCAGTCACAACGGTAGCGATGCAGACGGTGAGACTGAAGAAGAATCCGAAGGCAAGCCGACGGACACCCCGTACAGTCGTAACGGTCGATGCATCGCGGAGTCGCGGCTGGAGTGGCCACCGACGAGGTTGCTCAAGCAAGGCGGTAGCCCTTTGTGTCGTTGTTGAGGTAGTCGCGAGCGTGGTTGGTGGAGCCGTGGTCGAGGTAGCCGTGCGAAGAATGTCGTGGTCGATGTCGAGTCGGGGTGGCCGGTGTCGAGGAAGTCGCCGTGGAGCCGCGGGCGCGAGGGGGCGCCGAGTTAGCATGGGCGCACTGGTGTCGAAGTAGTGGTGCACCGGGAAGAAGATGTTGTTGACGACGCGTCGCGGCGGGTTTGCCAAGCCCGAGGACACATCGTGGACGAAGGAACGCACCGGTGTTGCCAGCACCGCGCATGCATAGACGGACGAAGACGAAGTTGACGAAGCGCCGACCTGGCTTGCCAGGCCTGGGGACACGTCGTGGATGAAGGCACGCATCGGTGTTGCCAGCACCGGGCATGCGTAGACGAGGGACCTGCACAACCTGTACGCCATGTCGGAGAAGTCGGAGGGGCCAGCAGAGAAGAACTCGACGACAATTGCGGCATCCATCGGCGCGGGGCCGATGTCACCAACGGTGGTCGGAGTAGACGAAGTGATGAGGACATCCCAACCATGGGCACCACACCACCAATCATCAACGGTCCAATCACAAGAAGCCGCGCAATGCAAATACATGATCAGGTGAACGCTAACTTAAGTATATCATTTGACCTTGAAAACATGGTTGTGCGTTCACCTCCTTTGTTGTTGGTTGAACTCAGGTGCGATATCGAAGAAGGCCAAACACATTTCAGTCCGTGCAAAACAATGTTTTATGACGAAGAAACAAAGTTAGGAATTCATCAAGAGTGAGTTGTCTCCTGAAGAAACATTGTTCCGATTCTGATGAAACAATGTTTTGCACGAGTTTGGATATTCCAACTTGCGAAAGGTTCCCACAACTCGAGTTTGCTATTGAAGAAAACATTGTTCGACTCCAGTGAACAATGTTTGGTCGGGAACTGCCAACCACATCCAGCGAGAGTATTCCAGAAGCTACCTCATTAAGTCTTGAAGCCATTAGTCAAACAAAGCTGGTTCACTTTCACACCTAAGCTGGTTCCAGAAGCTAGTTCTCTTTCACACCTATCCAGGGGGCTGTCCCAGCTATAAATAGGCTAGCTCTTCCCTTCGTTGGGGACTTTTGCCATTTCTATCAAAGACCAAAGACATAGACTACTCCTGAGATTGGAGAGCTCTTGTTATCCTTATTCTCGTGATTCCTTGAGAAATTGCTCCTAATTCGTGCTCCATGACTAGATCGTGTTGTGTGGATTAGAGTTCGTGGTTTCCCTTGCGGATTGCACCTATCCTGTGCTCCACGATTTGAGCGTGGTTGTGTGGGGTAGTATTGCGGGTTGTGGATCGGCGAATGTTCGGATTGCAAGCTTCGGTGAGCCGCCTCCTCGTCGGGTCATAATCTCTTATTTTCCATTTTTTGGCTGCTTGCAGCTAGTTATCCCCATCCTTTTATCTATCCTACGCCGTGAAGATCGGACCTCCCCTTGTACTCCCTCTTCCCCGAAGACGGGGTCCCATCATCTGGTATTCAGAGCAAGGTTACACGGTAGGATCTGTATCTTTGTTGCTAGATCTATCCTTTTTAGTTTGGTTTTCCCCATCCTAGAGTCCAAAGCCAAAAAGGCACAAAAAAATCCAAGCCTTTGTTTGCTGAGATCTAGTTGTTTGCTTTCCTCTTTGTGTGTGCACCAAGTTCTATCCAAAGTTGCTGTTGTTTTTCTTTGAGTCTTGTTGTTGGATCTATTGTGCTGAAAAAAAAGAGCAAAAAGAGAGAGAGAGAGAGAGAGAGAGAGAGAGAGAAAAGTGAAAAAAGAGCAAAAAAAGAGAAGAGAAAGTGTTGAGCAAGTGTGCAATTATATTCAGTTTGGTGAGAAATTTCAGAAGTTCAAGTGGCAAGTGTTGCAGCTCAAACGTGGTGCAAGGATCTACAATTTTTCTTCTTGTTCATTTGGTTTGCATCGATTGGATCTCAGCACTAGCCCTCCCTTTTTACCTCACCCAGATCCACCTAGAAACCGTCAGCTTCCTTCCTTTCATTCGCCCGTCCACTCCTGATTTGCTACTTCCGCACAGCCGCCAAGGAATCATTAGAATTTTGGGTAAGCAAGAAGGTGAGCTGAGTGTTTTCCACATATATTTTTCTTTTTCCACTTGTTTCCAAGAATTAACATGACAGGATCCAACTCGAGTGTACATGGACATCAACATGTGGAAGATGATCTCCCAAAAACTCGCGCATCACTTGGTGATATGATTGAGGAGAGTATAGTCGCAGCTATGCGAAGGATGTTTGGTGGTCGTCTTCCTATCACGGGCAATGGGGATCAACATCAACACAGCCCCGCTGCCTCGCTGGCTGCCGACAACCGGCAACGTCCAGGAAACGACGATCGCCATGTTGGTCGTGGAAGAGCGGCAGGAGCTGCCGCACACGGCGGCCCTGTTGTTGGTGTTGAACGGAGGCGTGGCGAATTTGCTGCCCCCGTGAGGTGGGCTGCATGGAGGAGAAGCTCGCGGGCAAGGCCATGACCTCCGCGGGTTTGCTGTTGATCACCGGCGACGAGCAACACATGATCGTGATGCCATCTTCCTTGAAGATATCTCCGAGCTTGGTGACGAAGATGAAGGCATGGGGGACTATGAACCCTACTCCCCGCCTCGTCGTGGTGCTGTTTTTGGTCGCAATGGTCATCATTACGACCGTCGTGATCAGGATGATCGTGACAACCAAGCGAGAGTGAAGCTACATGTGCCATCTTTCATGGGAAAAGAGGATCCGAATGCATATATTGAGTGGGAATAGAAGTGTGATCAAATCTTTCGCATCCATGGTTTTTCTGAAGCCAAGAGAGTTGATCTTGCTGTTATGGAGTTCTGTGGTTATGCTCTTACATGGTGGAATTAGCTGCAAGACGATCGGTTGATGTCAGGCAATAATCATATCTGCAGCTGGACTTTGATGAAGGAAGTCATGAGGCGCCGTTTTGTTCCATCCTACTATGAGAGGCAATTGTACAAGCGGTTGCAGGGGCTCACTCAAGGTTCCCGCACTATTGAGGAGTACTATAAAGAGATGGAGGTGCTGCTAATTCGGACAAGAACCCGTGAAAGTGATGAGGCAAAGATGGCAAGATTTTTACATGGGCTGAATGATGAAATATCAGATTTTGTGGAGATGTTTCCTTATGATACATTACAAGATGTGGTATATCAAGCTATAAGAGTTGAGAAGAAGAATATGCGTAATGGTCGTACTCGTGCTTTCCAAGGCCGCACAACCACGCGCTCACGGCAGCGAACACAACAGCCATATGGTTCTCAGTTTGAGGGTGCACCACCTAGGCACCCACATGCCTCGACGGCTTCCTCACCTGCTATTCGCAATCAAGATAAGAGGCCATCAGCTACAGCAAGAGTATCCTCTGCTCCACCTCCATAAAAGAGTTCTACACGCAGCAGCACATTCAATGCCACAAGTGCAAAGGAAGAGGTCATATTTCTTCGGAATGTCCAAGCAAATGAACTATGATCATCAATGAACGAGGTGAATGGGAGTCTGAAAGTGACCCTGAAGGTGGCAATGATGAAGTGGAAGAGGAGCAAGGTTGGGAAGTAGGAGGAACTATTTTATCTCATGAGGAACTTGATGGAGAAGCTTTGGTTGTATGTCGTTCACTTAACGCCCAGGTTGTGGAGGAGGAAAAGGGGCAGCGGCATAATCTTTTCCACACCCGTTGCCTTATCAACTCAAAGATATGTCGAGTGATTGTTGATAGTGGCAGCTGCAACAATATTGCAAGCACGGAGATGGTCGAGAAGCTTCAATTGCAAACAAAACGTCACCCACACCCATACCGCATGCAATGGCTGAATGATTGTGGCGCAATTAAGGTGATTAGCAGCGTGCAAATACCAATTTCAGTAGGGACATATCAAGATGATGTTGAGTGTGATGTGGTGCCAATGCACACTTGTCACTTGCTTCTTGGACGACCATGGTTGCATGACCGTGATGTGCAAATCAGCGGGCGTGCGAATCGCTTATGTTTCGTCCATAAAGGAGAAAAGTTCACTTGGCTGCCCATGACACCCGAGGAAGTCTATCTTGATGAGATGAAAAGAAAAGGAAAGAAAAAGGGAGAGAGTGATCATACACAACGAGTGAGCCACCAACATAGTGAGGGAGTGTTTCCACAGCCAAAAGCTCCACAGCCAAATATGACCAAGCCCCGGGAAAAACAGGGATTAGTTATGATGGCTAGGAAAAGGGATATGCGGGAATTGAGAGAACCTAATACTCCATTCTTTGTACTCATGTACAAGGAAACTTTATTGGCTGCTAACGATTTACCCTCAACTCTTCCTAGTGTTGTTTTTGATCTTTTGCAGGAGTATGAGGATGTGTTTCCCAAGGAGGTACCACCTGGTTTGCCACCGAAGCGGGGCATTGAGCACCAAATCGACTTGGTTCCGGGCGCCCCACTACCAAACCGACCACCGTACCGAGCAAACCCAGAGGAGACGAAGGAAATTCAGAGGCAAGTAGAAGATCTTCTTAACAGAGGGTATGTAAGGGAAAGCCTTTCTCCTTGTGCTGTTCCTATACTTTTAGTTCCAAAGAAAGATGGTACCATGCGCATGTGCACTGATTGTAGATCCATTAACAACATAACTGTGAGATATCGGCACCCTATTCCTAGGCTCGATGACATGCTTGATGAACTTTGTGGCTCCACCATATTTTCCAAAATTGATTTGCGAAGTGGTTACCACCAAATAAGAATGAAAGAGGGTGACGAATGGAAAACTGCATTTAAGACAAAATGTGGCTTGTATGAATGGTTGGTTATGCCTTTTGGATTAACGAATGCACCTAGTACTTTCATGAGATTGATGAATCATGTGCTTAGATCCTTCATTGGCAAGTTTGTAGTGGTTTACTTTGATGACATATTGATTTATAGCAAAACTTTGGAGGATCATGTTGGACATATAAAATGTGTGCTTGCTGTCCTACGGGAGGAAAAGTTGTATGCTAACGTGGAAAAGTGCACATTTTGCACAAACAAGGTTGTGTTTCTTGGCTTTGTTGTTTCAGCAAAAGGTGTGCAGGTCGATGAAGAGAAAATCAAGGCTATTTGTGAGTGGATGCCTCCACAAAATGTGAGCCAAGTACGTAGCTTCCTCGGACTTGCAGGTTTCTACCGACGGTTCGTGAAGGATTTCAGCACCATTGCTGCACCCATGAATGAGTTACTGAAGAAAGACACTCCATTCCAATGGGGTGATGCCCAAGACAAGTCCTTCCAAGAACTGAAGATGAGATTGACATCAGCCCCATTGCTTTCACTTCCTGATTTGGTAAGACATTTGAGATTGAATGTGATGCAAGTGGTGTTGGCATTGGTGGAGTTCTAATGCAAGAAGGTAAACCCATGCCTACTTTAGTGAGAAGCTTAATGGTCCAACTCTTAATTATTCCGTCTATGATAAAGAATTGTATGCACTTGTTCGATCTTTGGAAACATGGCAGCATTACTTGTGGCCAAAAGAGTTTGTAATACATTCTGACCATGAATCTTTAAAACATCTAAAGGGCCAACTCAACTGAACCGTAGACATGCAAAATGGAGTGAGTTCATAGAGTCTTTTCCTTATATTGTCAAGTACAAGAAAGGGAAGGATAACGTTGTTGCCGACGCATTGTCTAGGCGTCACATTTTACTTTCCCAACTTGATGTTAAAATCCTTGGTTTAGAAAGCATCAAAGAATTGTATGCTAACGACTCATACTTTTCTGAACCATTTTCAAAGTGCAACAAGGGAAAGGGATGGGAGAAGTTTCACTTGCATGATGGATTTCTATTTCGAGCTAACAAATTGTGCATCCCAGATTGTTCTGTTCGTTTGTTGCTCTTGCAGGAGGCTCACGCTGGTGGTCTCATGGGACATTTTGGAGCTAAGAAAACTGAAAGTGTGCTCGTTGATCACTTCTTTTGGCCGCGAATGAGACGTGACGTGATGAGATGCGAGATTTGTCACAAAGCTAAGTCCCGCTTGAACCCTCATGGTTTATATACTCCTCTATCTATTCCAAATACTCTGTGGGAAGATATTTCTATGGATTTTGTTCTTGGTTTACCACGGACTAAGAGGGGGAGTGACTCGGTGTTTGTGGTAGTTGATCGTTTTAGCAACATGGCACATTTTATCCCATGTCAAAAGAGTGATGATGCTTCACACATTGTTGATCTAATTTTCAGGGAAGTTGTGTGGCTACATGGAGTGTCACGCACGATTGTGTCAGACCGTGACACCAAATTTCTGAGCTACTTTTGGAAGACCTTGTGGGGAAAACTTGGCACCAAGCTCCTATTTTTCACGACATGCCACCCACAAACTGATGGACAGACTGAAGTTGTCAACCGGACATTGTCCATGATGCTGCGAGCAGTCCTCAAGAAGAATTTGAAGATGTGGGAAGAGTGTCTACCTCATGTGGAGTTCGCGTATAACAGGGCGGTACATTCGACCACTAAATTTTGCCCATTTGAACTTGTTTATGGCTTCAAACCTATTGCTCCCATCGATCTTTTGCCTTTGCCATTGTAGGAACGAACCAGCCTTGATGCAAGTAAGCGTGCTGATTTCGTCAAGAAACTTCATGCCCAGGCAAAGGAGAACATTGAGAAAATGACTGAACAATATACGAAGCGGGTAAACAAGACCAGGAAGAAGCTGGTGTTCGAGCAAGGCGATTTGGTATGGGTACACCTTCGGAAGGACCGTTTTCCTGAGCAACGCAAGTGCAAGTTGCAGCCACGCTGTGATGGGCCATTTACGGTGCTCGAAAGGATAAACGACAATGCTTACAAGATCGATCTTCCAGAAGGATACGGTGTTAGCCCAACCTTCAATGTCTCCGATCTTTCCCCATTGTTTGGGCCTTTAGAGTCGAGGACGACTCCTTCTCAAGAGGGGGAGGATGATGAGGACATCCCAACCATGGGCACCACACCACCAATCATCAACGGTCCAATCACAAGAAGCCGCGCAATGCAAATACATGATCAGGTGAACGCTAACTTAAGTATATCATTTGACCTTAAAAACATGGTTGTGCCTTCACCTCCTTTGTTGTTGGTTGAACTCAGGTGCGATATCGAAGAAGGCCAAACACATTTCAGTCCATGCAAAACAATGTTTTATGGAGAAGAAACAAAGTTAGGAATTCATCAAGAGTGAGTTGTCTGCTGAAGAAACATTGTTCCGATTCTGACGAAACAATGTTTTGCACGAGTTTGGATATTCCAACTTGCGAAAGGTTCCCAGAACTCGAGTTTGCTACTGAAGGAAACATTGTTTGACCCCAGTGAACAATGTTTGGTCGGGAACTGCCAACCACCTCCAACGAGAGTATTCCAGAAGCTACCTCATTAAGTCTTGAAGCCATTAGTCAAACAAAGCTGGTTCACTTTCACACCTAAGCTGGTTCCAGAAGCTAGTTCTCTTTCACACCTATCCAGGGGGGTTGTCCCGACTATAAATAGGCTAGCTCTTCCCTTCGTTGGGGACTTTTGCCATTTCTATCGAAGACCAAAGACATAGACTACTCCTGAGATTGGAGAGCTCTTGTTATCCTTATTCTCGTGATTCCATCAGAAATTGCTCCTAATTCATGCTCCATGACTAGATCGTGTTGTGTGGATTAGAGTTCGTGGTTTCCCTTGCGGATTGCACCTATCCCGTGCTCAACGACTTGAGTGTGGTTGTGTGGGGTAGTATTACGGGTTATGGATCGACGAATGTTCGGATTGCAAGCTTCGGTGAGCCTCCTCCTCGTCGGGCCATAATATCTTATTTTCCTTTTTTCGGCTACGTGCAGCTAGTTATCCCCATCCTTTTATCGATCCTACGCCGTGAAGATCGGACCTCCCCTTGTACTCCCTCTTCTCCAAAGACGGGGTCCCATCACGTAGTGGTCGGGGTAGATGACGACGACGCTGGCGACGGGCTGGTGCTTGGACGAAGAAGAAGACAGTGGATGGGCGGCGGCTACGGAGGTAGCGACGGCGGCGGCGGCCAAAGAAGAGTGGCGACGGTGGCCTGGCGTCCATGGCGACTAGGTTAGGAGTGTGGCGGTGGTGCTCGATGTAGGCGAACAACCCTGACAGCGTGACGAAGCCCGGCGCGGACGGTGGCGTTCCCGCACCAAGGGAGACGACGCGGCGCATACCACGGGAGGTCAACGCGCGGTGACGGCGGATTGGACCGCGGGTCGCGGCGCTACGGCCCGAAGGGGCGACACAGCGGCGGCGGGCAGGTCGGGGCGACGGCAGGAAGACCTCGGGGCGGCGGCGGGGACCGCGGGGCGCGGCGCTACGGCCCGAAGAGGCGATGCAGCGGCGGAGCGCGGGTCGGTGCAACAGCGGGGACGGCCTCGGGGCGGCGGCTGGGACCGCGTATCGCGACACTAAGGCCCGTAGCGGCGACGCACGAGTCGATGCAGCCGCGAGGAGAACCACGGGGCAGCGGCGCTGCGGCCCGACGGGGCGACACAGCGGTGGCCAGTTGCTTGATTGGCGGAGGGGCGCGCTGAACTCGTGGACAATCTTCACGGGACCTGCGGAGGCGCGCGCAACCGACGGTCCAGGTTGGTCGCGCGGTGTAGATAGGGCGGATCGCGGCGGCAAGCGGGTGATCAAGCCGATCGCGTGCGAGGTCGGGGGCGCCGCTCGGTGGAGGCGTAGTGGCGGCAGAGTCCCACGCCGTCCGTCGTCGCCGGCCTCATCCCGGACTGCCAAAGCAGCGCCGGCGCCCGGCCAGCGAGGCCCGAGCGACCCACGGAGTAGCGGCGCCCGAGTTGAGGCGTCCGACGAGCCGTCCCGACGCAGCCGAGGACGAGGCCGGCGAGGTAGACCGCCGGGCCGCCGTGAAGATGCGGCGGAGGCGGGTGACGTGGATCAATGGGCGGGCCGGCGCGTGAACGGCGGCTATGATTGACCGTCGCATGGTGCGAGGCCGCCGGGTCAGGGCGATGCAGGTGTCCTGGTCGGAGCAAGGCGGTGACGGCCGGCGTAGATCGATGGGCGGGGCCAGTGCGCGGACGATGGTCGTGAAGGGTCGCTTGTCGCGCGAGGCCGCCGGGTCGATGAAGAGGCCGGCTGGTTGCGCCAGTGTCGGAGAGGCGCGGGGGTCGACGACGGCGGGTGACTCAAACCTGATCACATAGATCGGAAAACCAAAAAGTAGACGCCGATCAAAGCGACCGGCGAGAGAGAAATCCAGACCAAAGGATTGGGAAAAAAGACTTTCTAGGGCAACCGGTCGACACGACCGGCGGACGAACCCTAGGTACAGGCGGCGCGGCCCCCGGTCATGAAGGCCGACCGCCCCGGGGGCGGCGCGCGGAGCGGAAGCGACGGGCTGCTAGGGTTTAGAACCCGGAAACTGTTACCATGTCAGAAGGAAGAGGGGAATTTAGTGGAATAGTTTGTTGTATTGCTTGAGCCTCGTGAGCATATATATAGGAGTACAATGATCAACTTGAAGTATAAGGCAAGGTAGGAACAAATTCCAGTCTATCTCGTCTTTCTTAATAATCAATATACTCAACAACTACCATAAGGGTCTTTTCCCTGGCGGCTCCGACCAGCGGCGGGGGTATGGCATTGGGGGAGGCCTAGGCAGGAGGCAGCGGGGCCACCCGGGCCGCCTGAAGGGGGCGACACGGGGCTAGTGTTTGTGCGGATGAGTAATTCGGGCCTCTTTGATTCTCATGAATCAAAAAGTTTATAAGAATAAAGAAAATGTAGGAGATGTCACGCCTTCTTGAGTCCTAGGGCATTGAAATGAGGTCGGACTTGGTGACTGTATCCATGACCTCTCATCGGAGTCGATCTGGCTGCTGATGTCGCGTCTCGACGATGGACGATGCCAGAATAGAAGCGAAATATCTCGCTGACTCTGAGTACCAAGTGTCAGCACGTGTGTCTATGAATTATGGTGTTTACAGAGTTCACTTCTTACAAGCATAGTAGATCCTAAAAAAACAACGCGCACGCACGTCCAGTGGATGCCTCATACGCGGTCAAAGTGACACTACGGCTGGTCAGAGTGGGGAGTAACTTAGACTAGTAACATGCATATGTTAGTAGTCTATGTTATACTACCTCTATAGTGGGTAGTAACATATGTGTAGTGTCATGCACCACCTTAATTATTACTTTGTAGACTCATTTTGCATTGAGAACCGCTATGTGATGGTACTCTCTCCTTTCCGGTTTATAGGGCTCAATTCAAAAATCTCACCAGCCAAGATAGATGGTGAGTGGTGGAATACTTTTTGTAGTTTGCAAAAGCACCTAATTAATGCTCTTGTTTTCCTCAAAAAATTATGTTTATCAATGCATTAATTGCAATGCATGCATGCATAAAGTACATGCATTGGTCAATTTTCTCTTAATAATTGCATGCAATGATTTAATGCACCTTGGAATCTGAACATGTGATGGGGAACAGCTAAATTGAGCCTTATAAAACGAAAAAACTAAAATTTTGAGATAAGCCCTATAAACAGGAAAGAAGGGAGTAACATATTACGTTACTTTATTTGCCTCTCTCTTCATTAATTACCTGACACATCATCTTTTTTGCTTATGTGGCATGGATGTTAGGGCATTTCCAACAGTTTGTATGTTAGCTTGTTGGTAAAATATGTCATGTCATCAACCAACATCTTAACATACAACAATTTCAATGGGTTCTATCTAGTTTGCTCAATAGGAGGTGAGGTAATAAATAAGGTGCTCTCTCATTCTACATTGGAGCTTGTGTAAGGGGTGTTGGTTCATGTACATACAATTTTTCTCTCATTCCTCATTTATTATATGGCACATCATCAAAAATCCTATGTGGCAAAGTCTACCAACAACTATCTTACAATTATTGAAGATGCCCTTACTACCTATGTTATTCCCACTATGACCAGCCTAAATTAAGTAGTTCCGATCACACTTCACGCTGTTCGAAAGTTCTACTCAACGCGTTCCTACAAAGGAAGCCAACATGCAACAGGATTTATTTGTGCATAAAGTAAAGCAAGGTATATCATATCATGCATATTAGCATATACAAATTGGTAAAAAAAATTAAACATGGACGGAACACCAATTAATCTCTAGCCGTACGTATGTAGGCTCAGTTAATCGAACGGCCAGTGAGTTGCCGGTTCCTTGAGCACCCGGTTGGCCTCTGCTTGGCGAAGTTGTTCAAATAACTGTTTCAACTTCAAATCTGCCTGCAGCTTAATCCGTTCCAGATTACTGGGTCGACGACCTCTGCTTCTCGAGGATCGTCCCTGCCCCTGCAGCCACCACCCACGGATTAGCCATAAGTAGAATGCGTGACAACAAGTAGGAGTACTGTTACTGTATCACGATGAAAAACTGTCTCACCATGTCTGTCCTTGGCCCACGGATTAGTTCATGCAGTTCCTTCTTCTTTGATTCTAGGTCCCGGTCTAGAAGCCGTTCCTGCTGAATTCTTGCCGGCGACCTGTGCTTCCCGAGTATCGCCGCCGCCCCTACAGCCACCCAAAAGCCGGCGGCCATCAGGTTAGACATGGCTGCCTGCCTGTCTGTCTCTGTCTTGGGGTTTCTTGGCCGGCCAGAACTCGAAGGCGTTGGTCGTGATGTTGATCGATGAGAGCTAGGCGGTCAGGGCGTACGGCTTATGAATTATGTAGGCGATCGGCGGTACATAACGATCCGAGTCAGTCGCCGACTCGTCGTCTTCTTGTTCGAATCGATCAGAGTTCCTCCTCCCGGCTCTGCCTGCACCAACTCGTGTTCCTCTCGGACATGAAAGAAGCCGAGCATCGCTCAGCCGTGTACGCACGCAGACAGCCACAGACAGCCACACAGGAGCGGGCTTCAGCCGTCCAATGTGCTTAACTCTAGCTCGTCAGACCCAAACAGTGGTCTAGCTTGCACAACAACACATGAGTGGAAACCTTATATAAGAGTTTGTTAGGAGTAGTTGACCTTACTAAATCTGTGTTCTTTCATAGCTCTATTCTTTCTAAAATTAAATTGTGTCTCATGACAGTGACATGTAATTAAGATGTTCAGGATTTGTTCCACCTTCCACGCGCACCCACGTAAAAGATCTCTAAATTTGTGGAAAGCCTTTGTATTCTACGAGCCTCTGTTTATAAGAATCTCAGGTACAACCAGCCTACAGCTGTACAACTAATCCTCCATGGCGTTCCGTGAACACACGTACGTGAAGCTAGCCGCTCAAATTGGTGACGGGTCCCTTGAACCAGTGCCTGGCACTGACGACCCACGACGTCAGGACGAGGATGAAGAGCCCGCCGACGGCGACGGGCGTGTAGTTGAGCGTGTCCCTGGTCACCGGGTACATCACCGGCAGCGAGAAGAGCACGGTGATGGTGACCACCCAGAGCACGGCCACCCACCCCACCAGCACGCCGTAGCGCCCCAGGTTGAAGGGTCCCGGCACGAAGTGCTTCCGCGCCAGCGTCACCCGGAAGAAGATGGGCAGCGCGTACGCGATGTAGAGCCCGATCGTGGCGATGGACACCATGGCCTGGAACGCCACCAGGCTACCCAGCGACTGCAGTTTTCAATCAGAGGGTTTATCAGCGCAGGATTAACTGGAGCATGTAGTTGTACTGTTGTAGTAGTACGTTGACTACTGGGTGTCAATCCAGACAAGAGGTTCATGTTTACCGGCAACGCCATGCAGAGGGAGACGAAAGCCGAGAGCCAGACGGCGTTGATGGGCACCTCGTGCTCGTTCACTTTGTGCCACACGGACGACAGCGGCATCGCGCCGTCTCTCGAGAAAGCATACGCCATCCTAGCCATCAAACACAAGGAAACAGCGAGATTTCAGATCTACCAGCTATGTACCAAGCCAAGTGCATGCAGATAACCCAGGAAGACGATGATGATCACCTCGAGTTACTTGTGACGGAGCTCATGCCGCAGAAGTAAATGGCGACGGCGACGATCCCCAGGCAGACGATCCCGCCGACGCCGCTGCCGTAGCGGCTTTTGAAGGCCTGGTAGAAGACCTGGGCGATGGCGTACCCTCCAGCTTCATTGTCGGGGCTCAGCAGGGAGGGTATGTCCTTCACGGCGAAGGTGACGCCGAGTATGTATCCCCAGCCGACCACTATCGATATGCCGATGGCGCTGATGATCCCGATCGGCCCGTTCTTGTCTGCGTTCTTGGTCTCCTCCGTCTGCGTGCATGCCAATGCCATGCATGCATGAGCAAAAAAGCGTTACCAAGAGACCTAGTGCATATGTTGTCAGTGTCCTAACACCTACAAAAGCTCTCCTTAATTACCATATGCGCCGACGCGTCGTAACCTAAGAGCGTGTACTGGCTCATGAGGAGCCCCAGGAGGAAGATGTAGACATGGCTGTGTATTCCAGCGCCGTTGTCGGTGTTGAAATTGGTGAAGACGAACTTGGCGCTGGCCCTCTCCGTGGCAACGGCCGGCACGGCAATCATGAGGACGAAGACACCTAGCATGTTCCAAGCCGCCGCGAACTGGCCGAAGAAGGAGAGCCATGCAATGGGGAGGCTGTTGATGAGGGCGTGGCTGAGCAGGATGGCGGCGTGGATGGCGATGACCTCGTACTTGGACGCCAGGTACCCTCCGCCGTTGTTCCCGCCGGTGCTCAGCAGGATGATCACCTGGATCAGCTGCGCCAGCGAGTAGTCCACGCTCGTTGTCACTGCCCACTGCAACAAAATTCTTGCTCCTGTCACTTCGGGGTGTGTGAGAAAAAAAAATGTTCAGACAGACAGACAGACAAAGGTTCAGAGGGTTTTTACCTGTCCAACGATGTTAAACCTGCATGCATGCAACGCCAACGCAGCGGAGGGAGTAGACAACAAACATCACATCATTAGAGGCTGATAATTGACCGGAATGGTTCTTGTCTTGTCCCAACTAGAAGAACTGAAGAACCATACTGGTTCTAAAGAAAAAAAATTGAAGAACCATACATACTATAGGGAAAGTATCAGGTGATTTGGGCACTTAATAGTAAGGCCGTGCTACGCATCCGCCAGTTGAAGTTTGGGAAAGATCGACCACCTCCCACGCTGTTAGATCTTCCCACGTGAGCGTCACAAATTGCAACAAGCTAGTTGTTACGCTCATCCCTCTGCAACAACGACTTTGTTGCAAACCACTCTAAAGCGTTATCGTGTGACTTCACGAATTGCAACAAGTTGGTTGTTGCTGAAACAGAGACTTTGTGCCGAGACGTGATGTAACTTTTGCAACAATGGTATTGTTGCAGAAAACTTTGCAACTGTGGTGATATTGCAGAAAAAAAATTGTCTTCACTTTTATGCAAAGGTAATGTCGCAGATTTTTTTTGCCTTCACATTCATGCAACGTAGGTGATGTTGCGGGAGCAAAGTCTTGCAGCATTACTGATGTTGCGGAATTTATTTGCAAGGGTTGGCCCAAGTAGTAGGGTTTATTTGCAATGAATACGGTTGGCCTAGGTAGTAGGGCCCAGGCACGTGCACCAAGTCTTCATGCGAGTCGCGCGCCCTCACGATCTAGTGGACTAATGGGTCTCTATCTTACGGCCGCGCAAGCCACGGATGCAGCGAGAAAGATTGGCCAGTTGATTGGAAGCTTTTTCCTAATAGTAAAGGAAAATTTACTACAAAGTCTGTTTATGAGTGGCTAGAGAGAAGTTTATCTGGCCCCAACTATAAATGAATGTGGAAAGCTACAATCCCGTTGAAAATAAAAATAGGACAACGCTGGTGGTACCGAAACTCGCCCACACACTCTATAACACATAGACTGTGCCATGTCACCGCATGCATGCATGTGAGAATCTTTTTGGATTTCTAGTTTTTAAAATGTTTTATCTCTTAAATGAAAAATCTGATTGAAGATCCGTTTTCACCATTAAATCCCTCGCGATGAGATTTTCGAAACTAGATCTCATATCAATATGTTTCGACGACATTTTTTTGGGGTTAAAAGTTGCCATGCCTATTACACATGAATTACCATGGTGTTTACACTGAAGTTGCCATGATATGTTTCAGCTATTTTCTTCTACATTTAAAAGTAAATTTTGACATATTATAAAACAGAGAATTAACAAACTAGACTTGACATGAACCATAAACTAAAGTTGCCATGATACATGCACTTAAAATTGCCATGGTTCATACAAAAAAATAATTTTCATGGTCAAAATACTGGAATTGTCATCATCAAAATACTAAAATTGTCATGCTCTACAAACTAAAATTGCTACATGGCAACTTTAGTTTAAGCATTATGGCAACTACAGTGTAAACAGCAAGGCAACTTTTGGGCAAAAAAAATTTCGTCGAAACATATCAACATCGGGTCTAGTTTTGAAGATCTTGTCGAGACGGATTTAATGGTGAAAACGGATTTTTAATTGGATTTGTAATTAGGAGATAATACATTTTTAAGCCGAAAACCAAAAAGATTCCTGCTGATGTCATCTATTCACACGTGGCAAAATGAATGATAATGGAGGCGTGTGGGCGATGTACAAGATGCCACACGTGTGGGCGTTAGTTTTTTCGTAAAAATATTCCTGTGGAAGCTATTTCAAAACGCTGTGCTTACGCGGGATAACTTACGCAATAGGAATTGGCCTGGGAATCCTATTTGCTCTTTCTATACAAGTGTGGAGACAGCAAATCACTTGTTCTTTACTTGTCCGCTCGCCCGTACGGTCTGGGGGGTCCTGGGGGTAACAGCCGGGGCTTCTTGCTGTCCTCGGTCGCTTTGGCAAAGTTGGGCCTGGTTATATAAGTTCTTTCCGGAAGGGAAAAAGTTTTATATGATGATCATTGCTGCCACATGTTGGGGGATTTGGTGCCTCCGTAACAAAGTTACTTTCGACCAAAATGTTGCTCGTACTCCGCTGGCGGCTGTTTTCACTGCTTGCTCGTTTATGCTGTATTGGGCAGGATTGCTTAAAGAAAACGGCAAGACGAAGTTCCAGGCTGGGGTGAAGAGGTTGGCTCACGCGGCAGCTGCTCTGGCGGACAGATCTTACCCTCATGGCAGGCTTCTCCTGGGAGATAGAGACGGGATTCAGATCGGCTAGCTGGTGATCCTATCTAGTTTAATTAGCCTTGTCCCACTGGGGTTTGATGCCCGCTGGACTAGTATGAGGTTCTTTGGTATCATTTTGTTTGGCTCGTATGCCAGTAGTTTCATCCTTGAACTTAGGTTGGACAGTTGCTTAGAAAAAAGTGTCGTCAGGTTTTCGCCCCATGGCGGATGATCCGTTTCAGGGTCATCCTGTGGTGGGTTTCCTGACGGTAGCCAACTCGCTCCCCCCTTTCGCTCTCCTTTTGCTCGCAGATGTTTCGTTTTGGTCTGGTTTCCTTGGCTAGTGGTTGACTAAGACTTAAAACAGACTGATGTATTTTCGTTGATTGCAAAATTAATGAAAAGGGGTGTGAGCCCGGTTGGAAAAAAAAGTATCACGTGATACCATCCCTTAAATACTCACATGATACCAACTTTCAAACAACAATTTTAAAATGTTTCGTGTTCACATGGTATGTGTCTACGGCACCTAAAAAATCAGGTCCAAAGTGGAAATACACATTGAGAAATAAAAATGACAAATCTAGCATGAACAGTGCCACGAAAAGCCAAAAGCAAATTAACACTATTTGCATCTAGATCTGTCTTTTTGGTTTCTCAATGTGCATCTCAAATATGAAGCTGAAATTTTTAGGGGGTGTAGACACATTCCTGATGAACAGTCGCATTTTTCAGATTTTTTTTATTTTAAAAATATTTAAAATTGATTTGTTTTTAAGTGGCAGCATGTGGGAGTTGATACCACTGAATATTCTCCCCATACTAATAGTAGCATATGCTACTATCCAAACACCCGTCACTATCAAATCAAAATCAGATTTTCCCAGCAAAAGAAAAATCAAGATCAGATTCTATGGCGTCAATCAGGAGTCTAGTGGCCGGCCACACATGGTCAAAGCACGCAAAGTGGAGCGAGCACATGAACACAACACAAAGATCCGCGTCACGTCGTTAAACAACGTCAAATGCAGATCCATTTGCACTAGCACAGAGTGGCAACTTTGATCACATCTGATTGTCACAGGATCTGCTAGCTAAGACGGTTGTGGAAATGTCGTTTGAAAAAGAAAGGAAGAAATAATGGGATCCTTTGAGCGGTGCACGTGCAGTGCATCATGGACTCTTTGTGTCGGATTAGATATACCCCATCCGTATCAAAACATAAGATGTTTTTTGACATTGTTATAGTGTCAAAAAATGTCTGATGCTAAGTTACAGAGGTACTGCTACTCATGTTCAACCGGTCGAGTTCATGCAAAGAAATGAATCAAAAGATATTTGCGCGTCTCTTTCCAGCTTGAGTAAGATTACTACGCGCATTCAATTCAACAGCTCATTTTCGCACTCTAGTTCAAAGGAGAAGCACGTGCAGTCGCCTCAAAATTCGTCATGTCAGACTTACGCACCCTCCCTTTTCTTTGACAAATGGATATTCTATTATTGCACGGGCAGGAAGGAACCACGTCCTCCAATTCAATTCATTCACACAAAAGAAAGAAAAAAGACGTACTATCACACACACAGCAAGTGAAAGTGAAGTCTTACCATCCGGTGAGCCAGGAGGCGAAGGGGCCCCAGCGGCGCTCGCTGCAGAGCCTGGCGCTCCAGAAGTAGAGGCCGCCGGAGGTCGGGTAGGCGGAGCAGATCTCGGCCATGGCCAGGCCGACGACGGTGGTGAAGGCGCCGGCAATGGGCCAGCCGTACACCATCGTCACCGGCCCCCCGAACTGGAGCCCCGTCCCGTACAGCGTCGTGATGCCCGTCAGCACCGACACGATCGAGAAGGTCACCGAGAAGTTGGACAGCAGCCTGCAACACGGTTTAGCAAGTGCGATTTCTGAATCAAATGGAGATGGTGAAAAGTTAATGTGGCGTAGTGGGAGTTGCACGTACGAGAGATTGCGCTTGAGCTGCGGCTCGTAGCCGAGCAGCCGAAGCTTTTTTGAGTCGTAGTCGTCGCCGCCGCCGCCGGATATGACGGCGGCGGCCTCGTCGGCGGCGAGCCGGCTGTAGCTGCCCTGCCCTGCCATGCTCACTCTCTTTCAGACTACCAACCACCAGTCCGAGATCCAGAAGATGCTATCCATCCTAATGACTCGTGACACGAGCTTATAACGGAGAATGCGTGCGGTAAGGTGGGGCCCGCCGGCCCGCCTGGCTGCCTCAGATTCCGTGGAGAGTCCACCCGGCCATGTGCAATGGCGATCGCGTGGGCTGGGCGACGATCTCCTCCTGTCCCTCGTGGTGGTTTGATTAGATTAGCCCACGCCTCCTTGAGATAGATGTTCACCCCAAGTGGCTTTTGCCAAAGTAGTGCTTACTAACGAGTAAATTGTCAAAAACCATCCCATTGAAGGATAGGTTAGCACAAAACGGTACTGTACATTTTTTCATAAAACATCATGCCTACGGTAAATCTTTTTTTGGCATAAACCACTGATCATGTTTATGACAGACGGGTCCCATTCGTCGGAGCTGACCGGGCAAAAAAAGGCCGCGTGGGCACCTTGCCCGGTCTTCTCTGGCCAAACACCACACCCAACCCAGTCTATCTTCTTTCTCTTGCTCGATCCCCATTCCCCAATCAAGCCATCGCCGCCCTCTATTCCCTCTGTGCCGGCTGCCCCTACCCAGCGAGGCGCCCTGGCGACTCCGCCTTCCTGGTGCCGAGGCGCGCTGCCCCCTCTCTGACGGGCATCAAGCCAACGACCTCCTCACCTCTTCTCCATCTCCAGCACGATGGCGCCCGAAGGAGTGCGTCCACACCTTCATCTTGGCCTTCCCCGTCCCTTGGATCTTGCCCCGGGCGCTCCTCCTCCTTTCTCCCACAGGCAACAGGCCGGCGGCAAGAGAGGATGTGCGGCGAGAATCTTACTCTCATCCACCACTGCATCTAATGAGCCACGACCTGACTAAGATGGTGCTCCTCTCCTTCATGGCTGGTGATCGGAGAGACCAACGAGCGCGAGGGACGAGGGCAGCGGTGGAGCTCCCTGCTCCTCTCCATGGGCAGCGACGGAGCGGCTACTCCTCTCCTCCATTTTCAGCGGCGAAGCTGCTGCTCTTCTCCTACATGGGTAGACAGCGACAGGATTCGATGACGCGGGCGGGATCTCTCTGATGATGCAGCGAGGACGGCATCTCCGACACCAGCATGGAATTCCACGGCAAGGGCGGCATCTCTGGCACCGGCACGAAATTGCGAGTGAGCTGCATTGCCGAGTCAACGCAGCTGGGCAGCAGACTCCTCGTCGCGTTTTTGACTAGTCAAAGTGCCCACGTGGCATAATTTTGCCCCATCGGCTCCTGACGAGCGGGACCTATCTGTCGTAAACGTGCTCAAAGCGTCAAAGTCTACCAATCAGTGGTTTTTGCAAAAAAAAATAGATAAGGCGAGGTGTTCTCAATGCGATTGTTTCTTGCAATTTATTCCTTACAAACAGGCCTCAAAGTTCTACAGCCTGACCAGCTAGCAAACACGCAGGTCATCAAGCAACCTTGATGCGTCTATCCTATTGGATTATACAACAATAATTGTGAAGACATGTCTGGTGCGTTTCAACAATGGAACTTAAGACAGTGGTTTCCGTAAAAATGACAGCATGGAATTTCCACTGCATTCCAATAGAGAAGGGATCAATCTCCAACTTTCATGGTATTATATGTAAGAGCGGCCGCAGCTCCTAGATAGGAACTAGTCCACAAAGTTATAAAATTTGTCAAATTCATAATCTGCCAAAAGAAAAAGACTTGCAGATCATGTGTTTGAAATTAGAGTCACAAAGCCAAACAGTCAGTCTTGTTTTCAGAAAAGACAAAGGATAAATGACAATTCGATGCATACATGATTAAGAGTCCTCCAGGACAATGTCACACATGGCCCATCCACACATGCAAGCGAAACATACTAGCAAAGTAGATTCTACAGACGGTAAAAGGATTCGCGAGAAGGCTCACACAACACAACTGAGCAAACTGGCTTCATCAACAAATTAGCAGCGCGTGACGTCGTCATCAGGAAAAGGAGTGTCGCCTCTTTGGATGATGCACATTGTAGAATGCTTGGCCTGTAACCGCAAAGAGCAGATACATTATCAGACATCAAGCAAACAGAGAGTGAAGCCAGCGATATACTTGTGTGCTACGCCGTGGTGGGGATAAGAACTCAGCAGCATACAGAGGATCATTGACCAGCAAAGGATTACAATGCATTAAAATTCCAAACGCGATTTTCAGCTCCTTCTCTGAAGATGACACCCAAAGCTGACACAAAAATGACAAGACATGTAAAATCGGTTCAACCAAATAGGACATCATAATCCACCGCAGTGCCAAACACAGCCTTAACCAAAGCACTCGGTGTATCAGCTACTAGGACAGTGTTATGTTATTACTATTATTAGACGAAAAAAGATAACTCAAGGCAAAATTTGCTCGTATAAATCGTAAGGTACTGTTTCAATAGAATACCACTCGTCGGGTCTAAAACACACCATCCTTAGCGCCTGGTGAAACTGCTGGCACTCTTATTAGTATGTCACATTCTGTTAGCCTACAAAAATACTCTTCAAAATTATCTATAACAAAATAACTATGTTGCCCCTCAAGCTTAAATGAGCAAAAAGAAAAAGCAAAAAATTGAAACGCTCTTTGTTGACCAGCTTGCCTGTTTGCCAGCTTGTGTCAGTAAACAAGAGCATATAATAAGTTGACAATACAGCAATACAAAAGAATGGCTGAAGAAACGTTCGCCGTGCCCGTGCTACTTAGTTTGATTGGGAGAAAATGTTGAATATATGCCCTAGAGGCAATAATAAAATGGTTATTATTATATTTCCTTGTTCATCATAATTGTCTATTGTTCATGCTATAATTGTGTTATCCGGAAATCGTAATACATGTGTGAACTCATAGACTATAACATGTCCCTAGTGAGCCTTTAGTTGACTAGCTCGTTGATCAATAAATAGTTACGGTTTCCTGACCATGGACATTAGATATCATTGATAACGGGATCACATCATTAGGAGAATGATGTGATGGACAAGACTCAATCCTAAGCATAGCACTAGATCGTGTAGTTCGTTTGCTAAAGCTTTTCTAATGTCAAGTATCATTTCCTTAGACCATGAGATCGTGCAACTCCCGGACACCGTAGGAATGCTTTGGGTGTACCAAACGTCACAACGTAACTGGGTGGCTATAAAGGTGCACTACAGGTATCTCCGAAAGTGTCTGTTGGGTTGGCACGGATCGAGACTGGGATTTGTCACTCCGTATGACGGAGAGGTATCTCTGGGCCCACTCGGTATTGCATCATCATAATGAGCTCAATGTGACTAAGTAGTTAGTCACGGGATCATGCATTACGGAACGAGTAAAGTGACTTGCCGGTAACGAGATTGAACGAGGTATTGGGATACCGACGATCGAATCTCGGGCAAGTAACGTACCGATTGACAAAGAGAATTGTGTACGGGATTGCTTGAATCCTCGACATCATGTTTCATCCGATGAGACCATCGTGGAACGTGTGGGAGCCAACATGGGTATCCAGATCCCGCTGTTGGTTATTGGCTAGAGAGGTGTCTCGGTCATGTCTGCATGATTCCCGAACCCGTAGGGTCTACACACTTAAGGTTCGGTGACGCTATAGTTGTAGAGATATTAGTATGCGGTTAACCGAAAGTTGTTCGGAGTCCCGGATGAGATCCCAGACGTCACGAGGAGTTTCGAAATGGTCCGAAGGTAAAGATTTATATATAGGAAGTCCAGTTTCGACCACCGGGAGAGTTTCGGGGGTCACCGGTATTGTACCGGGGCCACCGGAAGGGTCCCGGGGGTCCACCGGGTGGGGCCACCTATCCCAGAGGGCCCCATGGGCTGAAGTGGCGTGGAAACCAGCCCCTGGTGGGCTGGTGCGCCCCACCTAAGGGCCCAAGGCGCCTAGGATTGGAAACCCTAGAGGGGCCGCCGCCGCCCCTCTAGATGGGATCTCCAAGGGGGCATGCGCCCCCCCTAGCCCCTATATATAGTGGAGGTGAGGGAGGGCAGCCGCACCTAAGCCCTGGCGCCTCCCTCTCCCTCCCGTGACACCTCTTCCTCCTCCAGTAGCGCTTGGCGAAGCCTTGCTGGAATCCCGCTGCTTTCACCACCACGCCGTCGTGCTGCTGGATCTCCATCAACTTCTCCTTCCCCCTTGCTGGATCAAGAAGGAGGAGACGTCTCCGCTCCATACGTGTGTTGAACGCGGAGGTGACGTCCGTTCGGCGCTAGGATCATCGGTTATTTGAATCATGACGAGTACGACTCCATCAACCCCGTTCTCTTGAACGCTTCCGCTCGTGATCTATAAGGTTTGTAGATGCACTCCTCTCTCTCTCTCTCGTTGCTAGATGACTCCATAGATTGATCTTGGTGATGCGTAGAAAATTTTAAATTTCTGTTACGATCACCAACAGTGGCATCATGAGCTAGGTCTATACGTAGTTTCTATGCACGAGTAGAACACAAGTTGTTGTGGGCGTCGATTTTGTCAATTTACTTGCTGTTACTAGTCTTATCTTGATTCAGCGGAATCGTGGGACGAAGCGGCCCGGACCGACCTTACACGTACGCTTACGTGAGACAGGTTCCACCAACTGACATACACTAGTTGCATAAGGTGGCTAGCGGGTGTCTGTCTCTCCCACTTTAGTCGGATCGGATTCGATGAAAAGGGTCCTTATGAAGGGTAAATAGAAATTGGCATATCACGTTGTGGTTTTGGCGTAGGTAAGAATCGTTCTTACTAGAAACCTATAGCAGCCACGTAAAAAATTTGCAACAACAATTAGAGAACGTCTAACTTGTTTTTGCAGCATGTGTCATGTGATGTGATATGGCCAGAAGAATGTGATGAATGATATATGTGATGTATGAGATTGATCATGTTCTTGTAATAGGAATCACGACTTGCATGTCGATGAGTATGACAACCGGCAGGAGCCTAGGAGTTGTCTTAATTTATTTATGACCTGCGTGTCAACTAAAACGTCATGTAATTACTTTACTTTATTGCTAACCGTTAGCCATGGTAGTAGAAGTAATAGTTGGCGAGACAACTTCATGAAGACACGATGATGGAGATCATGGTGTCATGCCGGTGACGATGATGATCATGGCGCCTCGAAGATGGAGATCAAAAGGAGCAAAATGATATTGGTCATATCATGTCACTATTTGATTGCATGTGATGTTTATCATGTTTTACATCTTATTTGCTTAGAACGACGGTAGCATAAATAAGATGATCCCTCGCTAAAATTTCAAGAAAGTGTTTCCCCTAACTGTGCACCGTTGCGAAGGTTCGTTGTTCCGAAGCACCACGTGATGATCGGGTGTGATAGGTTCTAACGTTCGCATACAACGGGTGTAAGCCAGATTTACACACGCAATACACTTAGGTTGACTTGACGAGCCTAGCATGTACAGACATGGCCTCGGAACACAAGAGACCGAAAGGTCGAACATGAGTCGTATAGCAGATACGATCAACATGAAGATGATCACCAATGATGACTAGTCCGTCTCACGTGATGATTGGACACGGCCTAGTTGACTCGGATCATGTATCACTTAGATGACTAGAGAGATGTCTGTCTGAGTGGGAGTTCATTAATAATTTGATTAGATGAACTTAATTATCATGAACTTAGTCTAAAATCTTTACAATATGTCTTGTAGATCAAATGGCCCACGGTAATGTCAACCTCAACTTCAACGCGTTCCTAGAGAAAACCAAGCTGAAAGACGATGGTAGCAACTATACAGACTGGGTCCGAAACTTGAGGATCATCCTCATAGCTGCCAAGAAAGCATATGTGCTTGAAGCACCGCTAGGTGAAGCACCCGTCCCAGCAAACCAAGACGTTATGAACGCCTGGCAAACATGTGTTGATGATTACTCCCTGGTTCAGTGCGGCATGCTTTACAGCTTAGAACCGGGGCTCCAAAAGCGTTTCGAGCAGCACGGAGCATATGAGATGTTCCAGGAGCTGAAAATGGTTTTCCAAACTCATGCCCGGGTCGAGAGATATGAAGTCTCCGACAAGTTCTACAGTTGTAAGATGGAGGAGAATAGTTTTGTCAGCGAGCACATACTCAAAATGTCTGGGTTGCACAACCGCTTATCTCAGCTGGAAGTTAATCTCCCGGATGATGCGGTCGTTGACAGAATCCTTCAGTCGCTCCCACCTATTACAAGAGCTTTGTGATGAACTTCAATATGTAGGCGATGGAAAAGACCATTCCTGAGGTATATTCAATGCTGAAATCAGCGGAGGTGGAGATCAAAAAGGAACATCAAGTGTTGATGGTGAATAAAACCACTAAGTTCAAGAAAGGCAAGGGTAAGAAGAACTTCAAGAAAGACGGCAAGGGAGTTGCCGCGCCCGGTAAGCAAGCTGCCGGGAAGAAGACAAAGAATGGACTCAAGCCTGAGATTGAGTGCTTTTATTGCAAGGGAAGTGGTCACTGGAAGCGGAACTGCCCCAAATACTCAGCGGACAAGAAGGCCGGCAACACCAAAGGTATATGTGATATACATGTAATTGATGTGTACCTTACCAGTACTCGTAGTAGCTCCTGGGTATTTGATACCGGTGCGGTTGCTCATATTTGTAACTCAAAACAGGAACTGCGGAATAAGCGGAGACTGGCGAAGGACGAGGTGACGATGCGCGTCGGGAATGGTTCCAAGGTCGATGTGATCGCCGTCGGCACGCTACCTCTGCATCTACCTACGGGATTAGTTTTAAACCTCAATAATTGTTATTTAGTGCCAGCTTTGAGCATGAACATTGTATCTGGATCTCGTTTGATGCAAGATGGCTACTCATTTAAATCCGAGAATAATGGTTGTTCTATTTATATGAGAGATATGTTTTATGGTCATGCCCCGCTGGTCAATGGTTTATTCTTAATGAATCTAGAACGTGATGTTACACATATTCATAGTGTGAATACCAAGAAATGTAAGGTTGATAATGATAGTCCCACATACTTGTGGCACTGCCGCCTTGGTCACATTGGTGTCAAACGCATAAAGAAACTCCATGCAGATGGACTTTTGGAGTCTCTAGATTATGAATCATTTGACACGTGCGAACCATGCCTCATGGGCAAAATGACCAAGACTCCGTTCTCCGGAACAATGGAGCGAGCAACCAACTTATTGAAAATCATACATACTGATGTGTGCGGTCCAATGAGCGTTGAGGCTCGCGGTGGCTATCGTTATGTTCTCACCCTCACTGATGACTTGAGTAGATATGGGTATGTCTACTTAATGAAACACAAGTCTGAGACCTTTGAAAAGTTCAAGGAATTTCAGAGTGAGGTTGAGAATCAACGTGACAGGAAAATAAAATTCTTACGATCAGATCGTGGAGGGGAATATTCGAGTCACGAATTTGGCACACAGTTAAGGAAATGTGGAATTGTTTCACAACTCACGCCGCCTGGAACACCTCAGCGTAATTGATGGGAAATGATATAGAATTCTTGGAAAGCATAAAGGCCTACTTGAATAAGTGTTTTTCAATGAAGGACCTTGGAGAAGCTGCTTACATATTAGGCATCAAGATCTCTAGAGATAGATCGAGACGCCTCATAGGTCTTTCACAAAGCACATACCTTGATAAGATATTGAAGAAGTTCAATATGGATCAGTCCAAGAAGGGGTTCTTACCTGTATTGCAAGGTGTGAGATTGAGCACGGCTCAATGCCCGACCACGGCAGAAGATAGAGAAAAGATGAGTGTCATCCCCTATGCCTCGGCCATAGGGTCTATTATGTATGCCATGCTGTGTACCAGACCTGATGTAAACCTTGCCGTAAGTTTGGTAGGGAGGTACCAAAGTAATCCCGGCATGAAACACTGGACAACGGTCAAGAACATCCTGAAGTAACTGAAAAGGACTAAGGATATGTTTCTCATTTATGTAGGTGGCGAAGAACTTGTCGTAAAGGGTTACGTCGATGCTATCTTCGACACAGATCTGGATGACTCTAAGTCACAAACTGGATACGTGTATATTTTGAATGGTGGGGCGGTCAGCTGGTGCAGTTGCAAGCAAAGTGTCGTAGCGGAATCTACATGTGAAGGATTTCAGCACCACGCCGTCGTGCTACTGGATCTCAATCAACTTCTACTTCCCCCTTGCTGGATCAAGAAGGAGGAGACGTCTCCGCTCCGTACGTGTGTTGAACGTGGAGGTGCCGTCCGTTCGGCGCTAGGATCATCGGTGATTTGGATCACGACGAGTACGACTCCATCAACCCCGTTCTTTTGAACGCTTCCGCTCGCGATCTACAAGGGTATGTAGATGCACTCCTATCTCTCGTTGCTAGATGACTCCATAGATTGATCTTGGTGATGCGTAAAAAAATTTTAAATTTCTGTTACGATCCCCAACAGAAAATACTACCAAAACCCACACTAACATCCAAATGGTAAAAATCTATGCATGCCTTGTTGTTGTTAGACTATTTTTAGGGTATACTTAATACATTAATGGCCATGCTAATCGTTGGGGGAATGAAAAAATGTGGAGTTCGTGAGAAGATCCTGCTTGATGTACATATAAAGATTAATACAAAATAGGCCCCAGTAAATCTGTAATCCAATTTGGCATATAAAAATAGCCAAATAAGCCTTAAGAATCAAAATAACAGAACAGCCCTCATAGTTTACATTAATCTGGTAAAATCGTATTAATATAAACCTACAAATGCATACTCCCTCTGCACCAAAATGTAACACGTTTTTTGGTTTTGCATAGGGCATAAAAAACATCTTACATTTTGTTACGGAGAGAGTATTTGCCAGTTTCTTCCTAAGATGGCAGTATATCCTTTTTTAAAGGTTCTTCACAAAACTCCAGTGAGGAGGAGCTATTATTTACATGGTCTACTTATTGATCCTTAAACCAACATTCAACTAGATGTCATTTTTAGTTGTTATATCATCAGCTGGGAGAGCCACTAGCTACATAACTGCAAGCGGCATTACCAAGTCAAGTTTAACAAAATCAGAAAATTTGATTGGGTATTGAGAATGACGCTCAGAACTGGCTGAACTCATTTTTATGGTCCCACCCCTGGTAAATATGTGCATACAAATACAGTACTCACCTCAGCAGTGAAAACCTGTAGCCTCTTGACTCAGCAGATTTCCTATGTAAATACACATAGACTTGAAATCTTCCAGCTGCCACAAATCTGTGTAAGTTTCTGTTTTTGGATCATAAACCTGTAGCAGACCCGTTAATTGCATCACAAAGACAATCCTCTCGTCATCTAACACCAGCAAAGGATAACTAAAATGATCCTCACGTCGGTAATAACCTATGCTGTACTTTTTAACCCAGACACCTTTCTCACGATCCATCAGAAACCATAGGTCCATCGATTGAGGTAAACTATGATGAACCTGCGCCACGGCTCTGGGGTCCTCGAAGACAGGAAGCACATCTTCTTCGTCATATAAGCTGCTGACTTGTCCCGGACCATCAATCGGCGGCATCCATTCTTCTGTCTTCAGGTTGAATGCAGCTATACTGGCTGGTTTGATGGTCACCTTCGAATGATACATGTTAGAAAAATCCATCAAGAAATACAAGACCCCATCGATGGCCGCGCTTTTCATCGTGTGATCGGAAAAGACACGGCCGGGAGGTCCTGGTCTTGCCCTCCACCGTCCAGCGCTGCGGCCGTTGAGAGTCATGACCTCGCACAGCTGCTGCGGACTAACCAGAGGGCGAACTTCAAGGAAGCGGAACGCCTTGTACACTCCTGTGGAGGGGACTTTCCCAAAAACGCATGACTCCATGTATGCCTTTCTTGTCTTCAGCAAACCGGCATACTTCATGGAGCTGTGAGCTGATGACAGCACCCGTGGCCGGGTCAAGCAGGGTGACAGGCACGCCCAGAGGGTGTCGCCCTCCGACGAGGCAGACACGGTCGAGGCGCGTGCGCGGCACTCTCAGGTCGGGGCCGGAGGTGCGTATCCGCTTGATGACGTCGCCGGAGAGCAGATCCACGATGCTGACGCCGCGGGACTCGCCGTCGGCGAAGGTGGTGGCGAGGAGCGGGCCCGGGTGGCGGGCCGCGTGGGCCTTGACGAAGATCGGGTCCAGGGTGAGAGAGCGCCACGAGGGGCTGACGGCGCGGAGGCGGCATACATCCTTCGCCGGGAGACGCAGCAGGATGTCGTAGAGCGCGTCGCGGGGCAGCTCGCCGGCGATGTGCTCCGAGGGCGGCAGCTCGCCCCGCTTTTCGGACGACGGCGACGCCATCGCTGAGGTCGCCAATGCTAGATCTGCAAACAGCACCACGAGAACTTATCTGAATAATGTGAGTAGGAAATGGTGAGCTCGAATGATACCGCGCGGGCGTAGAAAGAGAGAGAACCAGGGCGGCGTGGGGATCGCCGGCGTCGGTGGTGCGAGCGGACGGGCGGCGGCGAGGTCAGGGTTCCAGAGGTAGGGGTTTGGAGATTGGGATTGTAGCTTGGGACTGAGAATGGGGGAGGCTGAACACTCTAGCCCATCAGAATTGGTGTAGCCTGGGCATGGCCCAGTAGAAGTTGCATAACAATTAATTGACGCACTTCGGCCCGGCAAGGTAGATAAATATTTCATGGTCATGTTGTTTTTTTCTACTTTAAATGATTTGGGACTTCAAAAAGTTCCGAATTTTTTTTAAAAATGAGGATTTTCAAATAAAATATTTAATAAATCAGAAAATGTTTGTGGTTTCAAAATTTGTTTCTAAAATTATAAAAAATGTTTTCTTATTCAAAAAGTTCAAAATTTTGAAAACAAATGTTCAGAAAATCAAAAAATGTTCATGATTGTTTTTAAAGTTCGTGTATTGAAAGAGGTTAATGAAATTGAACAAAATTTCACCAACAAAAAATGTTCATGAATGGAAAAATATCCAAAAAAAATTAAAAACTGTTCATGACTTACAAAATAGTTTATTTATTGTTAAAATGTTTTTCGCTTGTGCCGGCGCCCCCCAGTGCGCCGGGTTCGGCTCAGGTGCGCCGGCTGTTATTTCGGCCCAACCCGACGAAAAACGGACTCCT